>NW_008657497.1:0-5493 GCF_000695815.1 Acanthisitta chloris | reverse complement strand
GTCAGGTGAAGTCCCCTATGACTGGAAGAAGAAAAATTTAACCCCTATTTTTAAAAATGGGAAAGCAGAAGAACCAGGGAACTATAGACCAGTCAGTGTCACCTCTGTGCCTGGCAAGATCATGGAGCAGATTCTCCTGGAAGCTATGCTTAGGCACATGAAAAGCAAAGAGGTGATGGGTAATAAGCAACATGGCTTTACCAGGGGCAAGTCATGACTGACAAATTTGGTGGCCTTCTACAATGGGACCACAGAATTTGTGGATGGGGCAAAGCAACTGATATCATCTACCTGGACTTATGCAAAACATTTGACACTGTCCCACATGATATCCTTGCCTCTAAATTGGAGAGACATGCATTTGGTGGGTGGACCACTCAGTGGCTAAAAAACTGGCTGGACGATCACACACAGAGATATGGTCAGTGGCTCATTGTCCTCGTGGAGGCCAATGAGGAGTGGTGTCCCTCAGGGGTCAGTGCCAACACTGTTCAACATCTTTGTCAGCGACATGGACGGTGGGATTGAGTGCATCTTCAGCAAGTTCACTGATAACACCAAGCTGTGTGGGGCAGTTGACATGCTGGAGGGAAGGGATGCCACCCGGAGGGACCTTGACAGGCTTGAGAGGTGGAACAATGCAAACCTCATGAAGCTCAAGAAAATGAAGTGCAAGGTGCTACACCTGGGCCATGGCAATCCCAGGTACTCCTAGAGGTTGAGCAACCTTGTCTAGTGGGGAGTTGACCATGCCCATGGCAGGGAGCTTGGGACTAGATGATCTCTAAGGTCCATTCCAACCCTAAAAATTCTATGATTCTATGAATAGAAGAATGTGAAGGCAGTGTACAAGTAGGAGTAAGAGGAGTTGTTTTGGCAGCCTAGAAAGGAGCAAAAATTAGATATGTAGACTCATGCTGTGTGGGCTGACAATGTCTCTGTGAATGGGAAACCTTGCATTAAGAAGTAAAGAGATCTCCAGCTTGGAGAAGCAAAGATGGGCAATTATTGCTCGATATAGCACTTTCAAGATGGGATGGGTAAAACCTCATGCAAAGGGTAATCAACCAGCCACGAAGTGAAATCAAAAGGCATATGAGCTAACTAAAATAAGGAAAATCACCTTAAATCCTGAGTGGTATTGATTGGGAGAATGGTTACATCAAAACCTAGGCCACACAGGTAAAGAAGCACTTTATTTTTCTGCACAGAGTAAAGAAATAGAACCAGAATATATAAATACATAAAGAAATATAACCAGAAAAAACCTTATGAAACTATTCTTACAGAATGTCCCCAGTATAGGTTGAAATTACAAGCAGATCTCCCTGCTAAAGCACCACTTCTGCATACCAATGAAGAGGAAATGTTATGGTCTAGATGGCAAATTGATTATTAAATCCTCTGTGGGATATTGATATATCCTCACAGAAGTGGAACTAGTCTCTGGCTTGCTTATGGTGACTAAGTGTCAAAAAGACAATGAGCAAAATACACTACAAGGGGTATCATTTTGGTTCTCAAATCTACCTACTCTTCATGTTATCCAAAGTGATAATGTCTCACATTTTTCATGTAAGGAAATGCAAGACTGGGCAAAACAAGAGGAAATTAAATGAGTATTCCATATCCCATACTACTCTCAATCAAATGGAGTGGTAGAAAGAACTAATGGCTTATTGAAAAGGAATCTCAAACCACACCAGGCTCAATGGGATATGAGACTTCCCAAAGTACTCTATCAATTAAATAATCAACACGGGCCTACTGGAAGCCCTGCAAGCCAAGTATGCTTTGTATAAAATGAGCTTAGGGCTCCGCTTACTGGGAAAAGAGAATATCCAATGACAGCAACATCTGTGATGCCAAAGTTGACTTGCATAATGGTGGAGTGATAGCAGAATTGCTATGGGTGGTTCAGTAGGTAATGAATTTCAACTCTAATGTGTCAGTATTGGAATATACTATTACATGGCCAGAGGTGGTTTATATGAACAGTGATTAAATCTTACAACTCTTGAAGCAAATTTAGTACTAGAGATGCAATGTGCCAAGTCTGTCACTGAGCATTATGCTAATCTTCCATTGATTTTTGTAGCAGTTCCCCTTTCAGGGTCATGGCAAATGGCCAAGGACTCTGAGGCAGGTGGCAGTGTCCCAAGAAATATTAGAAATGGAAAATCAGAAAAAAATTATCAAGGAACTTTAAGCATGTTGTGGTTTAAATCCTGCTGCTATTGGTTAATAAGTCTCTGTGAGAGATACTGTAGAATATGTAGAGACATGTACTGTAGAGCTACTGTAGGATACTTCATCTTCAGTTTTACAACTCACTAATAATATAAAGAGACGAAACCGAAGTGTCTCCAAAGATTCTGGCTGATGACACTAAATACATTAATGGAAAAAGAGTCCAGAATATCAAGTACAGTGCTTTTTTAATCAGAGAGGGAGGAAAACTCTACAGGTCTGGGCAGGAAATAGGACTCTTCTTGTTACTGCATCTAGACAGTATGCAAGAGCTGCCTGGGCAGTATCTTGTCTGAAGTCCTACGTTATGAATGCCCTTAGCTTGGAAAAGGCTGCAGCACCAGGCTTAAGATCTTCCCTTTTCATTATTTTGTTTTCCCAGCTTGTCCTGAGAAGCTATTTATCTGTTGATTTTATTTCATATAACTAGGGCCTCCACTGCACCTGATTAGCTCAGGTGCTCTTCTCACACGGTGTGCTCAGATGCAGGGTAACATTTCATTACAAATCCACTGTGACTTGCAGATTCCTGTTTTCTTGTATTGCTCCTGAGGGCTGTGTTGAGGATTATTTAAATGTCCTCTTATTAGCAAATGTCCTCTTGTGTTGAGCAAGCAAACATCAGCTTTATTAAACAAAATTTCCTCTACAAATTTTGGCAATTATAGTCATTAGAAAGCATATACAGCAAACCGTAGTTTAAAAAGCTCATTTAGCAGAATGGGATATATGAAAATTAACACATAAATCATTAAAAAATGGGGAGAGGAAGGTTTGGTCAATTTTGAAAGTCCTTGATTCATCACAAATGGTTTTGTGCTCCCATTCTCCCTACAGTAAGCATGCAAAGTAATAGATAGAGCTTGGAAAAGGCTGTCTAGACAGTATTTAAGTATGTTAAAAAAATGCATCTTGGAAGTGCCTAGTTAGGAAAAAGAAAAGTGGAAGAGAGGAAAACGGCATTGTGAGAAAGTGAAAGATGGATTGAACAAAGTAAAAAACAAATGCAGCAAAACAGAAGAAAGCAGCAGAGATGGGGAAGGTGGCATTTACTAACCCCAAACCCAAGCCTTTTCTGCAGGCAGAGGGCATCTAGGAGGCTACTGGAGTAGGGGAGGGTATTTCTGCACTCTGTCACAGAGCAAGCAATAGAGTCTGCTCCTCTCCTGTTTTTAAGCTATGAGCAGGGGCCCCAGCTTCCACCGCTCACCCAAAAATCCATGCAGGCCTGTGCAGGTATTGCGTCCTCTGTAGTCTTTCAGACCTTGGTATTTTTTCCCATCCTGGCATTTGTTGGGGTTTTTTTGCACTGAGGAATACCTTGGGGAAAGAATAGTGTCAGGGGCAGGACATCCTTAATTACTTATAGCTAACACAAAAAAAAGGAAGCAACATGTTTGTGGCCTCATAACTTGTGGGATTCTTGTGAAGCCAAAAGGGTGCTATGGAGTGTAAATTAGCAGTCAAAAATATAGATGGGGTCAATTCTGAAAAGCAATAATAAACATGTGCTCTTGAAGTCAATTCAATTTCTCTGCCAATCAGTCCATACAATTGGAAGCAAGCTTGGGTTACCACATTTGGCTGGAAGACCCTAATATGTCTATGACTCTTCCTACTCAAAAATTCCCCAACAAGATGATGACTGTTTCACACCTGAGCTGACATTCAGACACACCCCTGTGAACTTTAAGCATATTTTCTTTTTTATTGTAAAGAACTTTAAAGTATCACTTGTCTTTCAGAAGACATGACTGCCATGTTATCCCTGTCACCTTCTGGGTGGCATTAGCAAATGGAACATCTTGCAAGGCTTTATAAGGAAATTTCCCACAAGCCATGAATAGACAGTGAATTCTGTAACTGGAAACATTTATTGCTCTGCACTTGCAAATAGCTCCAATGCCCACAGCTCCCTAGCTGTCTGTGACTTCTGGAAGAATTTCTGGGTGCTGAGGGGAGAAAAATCTATCTAAATGACCCATAAAACATCCATTCTTAGAGTTCTTTCTTCAGTTCTGAGAAGACATTTATAACAGACAAATTCAGTCACTGAGGAAGACATTTTTCCCAACTGGGCAATGTTGTGTTTGAGAAGCAGAAATGTGCAACCTCAATGTATACATGGCAGGAAAGGACTGGTATATTTTAATTCCTACTCAGGACAATACCCTGTTTATTGGTATCCACACATAATCTCATCTTAAAAGCTTTAGTTCCCGCTGCTTTTACATTCATGGTAAGCAAGAGTTGGATGACTGAAAAATATTGCCAGCTAAGGATTTCATATATGTGAATATATAGGGGGCTTGGAGGAGAGGTGGGAGAAAAAGAGAGGAGGGATTCTGTTTCTATGCATCCATGCACTAAAGTCAAGGCATGAACAAGTCAGGCACTCTTAAATTTCATTAATTTGGTAGAAGAAAATATGCCTTTAGCCAAAAAAATGGAAGTAATAAATAGCTGGAAGCACACAACAAAGATCTTTACCACTGAACAAGATGTCAGATGAAGCACAGTCATTGAGCTGCTAAGAATCTGAAAGATGGTGCCAGGGTTTGTTTGCCACCATGCTGGAAAACAATAACTGATCAAGAATCATCTCAAGTACATCTGTTTCAGATGTACTATGCCTGATGCAGGTTATTGAAAGGTTATCATACACCTTGTACATCATCAATTTAAAGCAAACAGTAGTGCAATAAGCCTATGCTGGGTCTGGTTGGGATGGAGTTTCCCCATAACAGCCCTCATAGTGCTGTGCTTTGTATATGTAGTTAGAAAGATGTTGATAACACACCAATATTTTGACTATTGCTGAGTAGGCAAGAGGCTGTGAGGGGACAGAGACAGGACAGCTGATCCCAACTGACCAAAGGGGTATTGCATTGTGCTCAGCAATAAAAACTAAGAGAAAGGAGGAAGAGGGGCATCTGTTATTAAGATATCTGTCTTCTGGAGCAATCGCTACACGTACCGAGGCCTTACTTCCCAGGAAGTGGCTGGACATCACCTGCTGATGGGTAGTAGAGAATAAAACTATCTTTGTTTGTTTGTTTAATTTACTTCTACTTTTGCTTTTCTTTATTAAACTGCCTGTATCTTGACCCATGAGTTTTTTTCATCTTATTTTCTCCCTGTCCCATTGAGGAGGGGAGTGATAGAGCTGCTTGGTGGGCACCTGGCAGCCAGCACAGGTCAACACACCACAAACCCTTATGTTGGAGAATGGCTAAGAGAGCA
>NW_008657496.1:0-2962 GCF_000695815.1 Acanthisitta chloris | reverse complement strand
CCCGAGTCGGAGCGCGGACATACCCATACACACGGTAGTCAAAAACCAGACACGAGTCCCAGGGAACCGCACAGCCCTGGTCTCCAGTGCGTCTTGGTGACGATTCCCAGCGCGGGCTGGGTTTCTCCGAGCCTGCAGGCCCCGGCAGGTGGGGAAGCACCAATGTGGAAGCCTAGAGCTGCTTTCTGTCACAAACTCTGTGTCACTCACCTGACAGGATGGTGTTTTCTTCCATGGGGTGACTTTCCTTCAGGTGAGTGGAGGCTTCACTCCAGTACTGCCCCTAAAGACTTTCTGAGACGCTGATCACCACAGCCGCTCCTGCTGTTTGAATGAAGCGTACCTCCCAGGGCACACACGTGTACAGTTTACACCACGGGAAAGGATCCATCCACCTATCCGCTCCAGGCAAAATTTGCCTGTTGCTGTATATCCTGCACATGCTGCTGGTGCACAGGCACAGGTGGGTACTTTTCCCTGGGGTAATGCAGGAATGGCTGTTCCCTTTGAGTGAGATACATCAGTAAGTAAGGGGCTGAGGTATGTGTCTAGCAATGACTGAAATATTTTCAATGGGTTTTTGAGAAGAATGGTGGGAAATTGTTCACCAAGCCATCCACACATACAACTGAGGAAAGATTTTACCATTTTTCAGGGGGTAACTGACTTCTTGGTTCACCAGCTCCTGCAGAAGTCTCCTGATCTTGGTAGACACAAAAGCACAAATCACACCAGCAGAGAACAATGATGGCATGCCCCTTGGGTAATTTCAAGAAAAGTAACTGTATGATTCAGGAACTTGGTAGATACTGGGCCATTTCCTTATTTCTACTTGTTCTCAGCAACATTAGAGAAGATTCTTGTCCCTACCCTATTAAAAGCCCAACTGTCTTCCCTTCCTACCCATGAACAGCAACTTTTCCAAAGGCAGAGAAAGTGAGGTTATTCCTAAATACAAAGGCTGGCCTGGGTGGTTGCTGACTAAAAAGAAATTAGACAGACATGGAGACTGAGCAAATCTAGACTTTGCAGCCTTCCTTTTTCTTTTGAAAAAGACACTCCCATGTAGGACAGGCAAGTAAAATAATTACTGCTGGTAGCAAAAACCAAATCAGTTGTGCAAAAAGTCCAGTTATCAGTGGATAGGTCCAAACAGCAAGGAATAGAGAAGGAAAAGCATTTCTGATGGGTGGATATACTTGGAGTAACATGAGTTCTGCTGGAGGTGTCTGGGATTATACTGAGCAACTGGGACCACACTTATTGTGACTCCTCAATTTTGGGTGTCCCCCTTCTCTTGGGGTCCCCTCACTTCCAGTCCCCCTTCCTTCCATTTTTGCCCCCTTCCCCTTTATTTTTGTCTCTGCTCACCATTGTGTGTCTCCCCCCTGCACTTTTGGAGGTTCCCCCTTAATTTTGGGATCCCACCTCCACTTCAGGATCTCTGTTGTCCTTTGGGGGAGTTTCCTCTACCCCTTTTAGGGTGTTCCCCTCCATTTCAATTCCCACACCCTATTTGGGGATCTTCCTCTGGTTTTCATCTTAAATCACACAATCATTTCTGGGAGGAATTATAGTTTTTAATAGGAATTAATTAATTAAACCTAACAAATAATTAACTCTACCCCAGCCCAACCCTGAGGCAGATACTCCTCAGCACTCACGCCCCAAGGCTGATACTCCTTGAGTCTCAACACTTCTCCCCTTGAGAAGATGCCAGGATATCACCGTTGGTCCATCCCTGAGCTTGAGGGGAATTTCTCACAGCTATGCCCAGCATGTAGGCTGTGAATGCCCTACAGCAAATGGACCTGGAATGAGGCTGTCCTGAACCCATGGATGTGTTGGATCTGAGGTCAGTCAGGGCTCTCAGGGAGTCACTGATGTGCTGCAGGAAATTCTGCTTGAACCCTGTGTCAGATTGTTTGATTTATGCCATCAAGTCAGTGCTGTTGATAATGGGAATCAAATAGATAAGGCTAAGAGTAGGATAGAAGAGAGTTAACTAGAGAGCACCTGAATGAACAGAAGGTAAGAGGCTGAGCAATAAGGCATTGTTTTAATTTATTAAGCACGAAAAGTGTAGAATTAGGGCTTTATTTTAGCTTATGTAGCTTAAATGTAATATATTTACAAGGAAGCAAAATTAGATGTAACTGGACTCAGGACCTGGCAGCTGAAAAACAAGACCAAAGAGCTTGCACCAAACTCAAAGGTGAAAAATTCAATCTGATGAAGACTATCAGCCTTCCTCCTGATGACCCCTGGACAATCACCAGAGGCCATCGGACAAACGCCAAGTGGGAGGAGACAAAGCAGGAGAATATGATAATGATTTCCAAGAACTAATTGTAATAATGACCACCTATTCCTGGAAATAATGAATATGTATGAGCTTTTAATGTATATAAACTGTGAAGTTTTTACCCCTGGTCCCACAAGTTTGATGGAAGGATCCCCCTTGTGCCCAGCACTGAATAAACAAATATCTGCTACTCAGAGATACAAGTCTGTGAGTAGTTCTTTTCCAGGTTTCTCAGTACCGGTTTGGCTATCGCAGCAGGACCCTCTCTGCTCTGCTGCAGGATCCGCTGGAGTCTGGGACTCCCTTGGCGCACCCCGAGAGTTCTCGGAGGGACTCCTAACTTCACCAGCTCACTGTGGGAGCAGACAAGGACTGACTGCTGGAAAGATAAGGTATTTGGTTTTGGTTGGTTTTGGAACCTAGGTTAATTAGTTCCCGTAAGTTGTGAAGAGAGGTCTCACACTGGGCACTGTACCACAGGTGAAATTTCTGAAGCTGGTAAGTGAGTTAGAGTTCCACCAACATAGGGGTTAGAGTCCCCTTCAGTAACTTATCTGGTTTAATGACCTTTGATGCGGAATTAGGTATTGGAATTGCAATCTTGTGTTTTGTACTTGTCATTTTCTGTCCAGTTTTCCAGGGAAGGAGCTGACCTTG
>NW_008657495.1:84633-128134 GCF_000695815.1 Acanthisitta chloris | reverse complement strand
ATCCTGGCTAAAACCAGGACATTATGTCAAGAATTAGTTTAGTCTAAATGTGGTAAAAACATAAAGGGTTGATTCTGGATGGCTGTTGCAATCTCTTCTGGCCTGGAATCTGCAGATTTGATTCACTCTATTGATTTTCTCATTCCCTTCTGCATTGAATCTTTGGGAATATGGGGTTGTCTGCACAACATAACTTGTGTTTGTGACTGTGCTAAGGTAATTTGAATAAAATATCTCAAATTGTGGGGTTTTCTAGTTGACTGCCTGTGGGATCAAGGGATATTTATTTTTTCTTCTGATGCATAATTTGTCTCCTTTTTGTGCCTCCTACTCACTTCCCTATCAATTATCAAATATTGATCTCAGCAGCAGATGGAATACTGGGTCTGGTTAGTGCTGCTGTCACGTTCAGAGAATCTGTGTGGGTGTACAGCTGGTATGATGCTCAAAGGTACAGGATGCAAATTCCACAAATCTCAGAAGAGAAACTTTACCCAGGCAGGCAAAACAGACTACCACTGCTTCTCCCCTCCCCGGCCTTACCCTGCAGGTTTAGTGATCTCTTCTTTCTGGCAACCTGTGACAGGATCCAAGGGAATGGCCTGAAGTTGTGTCAGGGGAGGCTTAGGTTAGACACTAGAAAAAGGTTTTTCACCCAGAGGGTGGTTGGGTACTGGGACAGCTTCCCAAGGAAATGGTAGCAGCACTAAGACTGACAGAGTTCAAAGAAGCATTTGGACAATGCTCTCAGGCACAAGGTGTGATTCTTGGGAATGTCCTGTGCAGGCCCAAGAGCTGGACTTGATGACCCTTGTGGGTCCTTTCCAACTCCAAATATTATGTGATTCTATGACTCTGTGGTCAGGTTACCTACTGAGGTGGTTCTCGTACGGTTTACCAAACTGATTCGCTCGATGACAGGAGTTTCCACAAAGACATTTCTTGTTCTCTGTGTCATATATTTAAAGTTCTTTCACAGAACTACAGTGACTAGTTTAATTAAACTCATTGGTTTTGTTAGAAGACAAACTTAATGTCTTAATAAGACAATAAACTCGGCAATGCAATAGTCACACTGAGGACAGACAGAGAAAAATGTATGGTAGACTCAGCTGTTTTAATGCACAACTATCCTTGGGACGACTCTATTCCACCTTGATTTTGATCTTATTTCTAAAGCTGATTTTGTAGGAGGTTCCCTAATGAATATACAGTCCAATTTGATGCTCAACAAGTTCTCTACAACTTATTTGGCTTTCACAAAGAATGTGACATTAAATAAAATATTACATGGAAACAAACTTGAAAACAAAATTCTGTGACTATCACAGCATAGTAATTTCACCTGAGTCAGCAACATAAATATTTCATCCTCTTGCAACAAAAATATTACATTCTCTTGCATAAGTATATTAGCTGTTGAACCAACAATAATTTCTTGCATCATTGTGAGCCTAAATGTCCAAATTCTTATGCTATTTTATGCTTTTAAAAGCAAATATTTTCATCATGTGTTCTCTCTCTATGCAAAGAACATGGAAGACATGTTCTGCTGAAATGATTAATCCATACAATTTAAATCACAGATTGTATGTACATATGAATAACAGAAATACAGCCCTCAGTGATGCAACTATTACATAAGCATCATCATGATCTCAAGTGATTTTTAAAATGGAAGCAGCATACACTAAGACTACTGTTCCTGGTTTAGGTTCAACACTGATAAAGGTTCTTGTCAAGATCAGGATATGTGTTGGCAGGAAATGCAGCTCTATACTATGTCTGGTCTAATCTCTAATGTTCCAGGAAATGTCAAAGTACAGGCAAACTATCATAAAATGCAATGAAATCAATACAGAACTTTTCATACTGGACAAGCAGCTTGACCCCCATCAATTCTGCAATAATTTCTTTACCTTCATTTATTGAATTTACCCTCATTTATTGAATTAACAGCACCCTACCATATCCTAAATGCTACAGAAATCCTTTGCAGCACTCACAGTCCCACATGGCATCATATATGCTCACATTACCTCCAAAAAAGTCAAGTCCTTCTAATTCTTATGAAAAATCAGGTATTGTTTAGGGGGAAAACAGACTAACTCCCATCCTTAAATACATCACCATCACTAAAAATTAAGTCCTGAGTTGTGCTAGTGTAAGAATTTGGCCCAGGGTCTATATGGCCTTTCTGAAAGCAGGACACTGAATGGTGGTCATTTATTTGATGAGTATAAACTCTGATTTCACATGTCACTGAAATTAAGCAGCTCAATGTGCTATTTAAAACACACAGACTGAGTTAAAAGGACAAACTACCACATACTTTCAAGTCTTGTGATTTTTAATCCAGTGTTCCATTCACTTTCAAATCAATATTGCTCCAACTTTTATTAGTTGGTGGGTTTCTTCTTTTATTGGTGGTACCTGTATACTCAGAACTGTATGTGACACAAAAAGCCCCAGGCTGCTTATCACATAATCTTATTTTTTTCCTCCAAGAGTCTCCCTGTGTGCCTCAAATGGTTGACACACTCACTACCTGCCTATGTCAGCTGTCAGAGTCAAGAGAAAGGTCTAGCATGTGAATGAACAAAGGTGATATGAAATGCTTTGTCATTTCAATAGGTCTCTAGATCTGGGATATTTTACAAGAGACCACAGACCAGTAGAGATATGAGACATGACCGGTCAACTAAGTACTAAGAATCATCAGTGTTGTAATTGGAGAGATCCAACAGCTTCAGGAACAGGCTGGGACTTCTTTGATAAAGCATAAAAACTTAGGAAAAGTTACAGAAGCAGCAAAGGCTCACTAAAGCCACAGGATTTAGAAGATTACTGAATCTGAGCCTCCACTATTCTATGCACACCTCATCTTAGCCATGCAAGAGTTGTATTGCTACCAGTGGTTTTATTGAATATTATTCTATGCACAGAGGTTTTAAGCTGTGATTTTGACCGATGAATACACATTGTGTTTTTCCTTTAGCCTCTAATAGCCATCACAGCAATCCAAGCTTATTATCAAACTAAAAACTGCCTAGCCTCTAAATCTACATTGCCACCATGTTCACCGAGATTAACTTGAATAATCTCTGCTGCTGCTAGTACAGACAAGAAGCAACAGAATCAATAGCACTTGTTTTGGTATAAAAAACCCTCCTAATTCTTACTAAATTCACAGTACTGTCAATGTACATTTTGTTTACCAAACAAAAGTACTGTGGTAGAATATTTTCTAAGTTTTTATTATTTGTTGATATTAAGGTTTATTTCATGGTAACTCCTGAGATAAACTTGTGAGGATCTACCAATTTCAGTGAAGATATGCCAAGTCCAACTTGCCAGGACCTTGCTCAACAGTGGTTTAGAATGTACTAATGCTGATATTGAATAGTTTGAAGAAAAAAACTGATTTATAAAGAAGGTACACAGAGCACAGATTGCTAATTGCTGGTTAATTTGTACAGAGCACTGTAAATCTTAGCCTAAGACAGTTGCCTAAAGGCACATCAGTACTCAGACAGTTTTGTGCATAGAAACCATGAGATATTAAGGCAATTTATCAAACACACTTGAGAGTGTAAGTAGCATCTAACAAGTGAAGGAAAGAGAGGAAAATACATTCAGACAATGCTGAAAATCTGTTCCATAATATCTAGAATAAGAAGGCCTCAGGCTAGTCTTCTGAAATTGTTGTCAGTGTTAACCTGGAGATTGTTAATGCTTGTCTTCCCACTGAAAATATTTACTAAGTTTTGGGTTGTTTAAATAAAATTCTGCTTCACAGCACAAACAGCAGCATTAGCAAGTCAGAGTCTTCCTCTTCCTTATATTTTACAGGTTTTTTTTAAATACAAACATACGAGAAGGTTGATACCTTGCTGTCAACACATATGTCAGTCAGTCTCTGCTGTACACAGTATTATTAGAACTGCAGATGGCATTTCCTCAAATTGATTATAGAAAATGCCACGCTAATTAAAACAGAGAATGCTTTCTGATTTAATAAACAGAAGGTGCTAGACAAATCTTTGTCTAATTAAGTGTTTATTAATTAAATAAAATAGTCATTTACAAAGATATTACGGATACAGACCAAATTTCAGTTATGTCAGATAAGTCACGTGTCAGCTGAGCAAGATTTCTGCTGCTTTTCTAAAAGCTTATGCTCTTGTTAGCAGTGCTTTCAAGACATTTATTCTGCACTAGTTTTATAATGCAATCTGCTCTTACAATGCACTCTTCCAGACAATCTTTCATTATATAGAAGATTCTCTATTCAAAATGACTTGCAAAGTTGTACACACAAATAATTCCTGTTTTTTTCTGATTTCTACAGGTCTGCTACTTTCTTTTCCCATCTATGCCCATCACAAACAAACTAAAAACTAGATGGAGATCTTATGGTGCAGTAGCTACAGCAATGGAAGTAGCAGTCACAGTAGCATCCTGCCAGGAACAAGTAAATTAGCTCTGTTCTTCCTATGTTCTTGCACTCAAGATCCAGGCACACTGGATTTACCCAGAAAATTCAAATTTCAATCCATAATTGATGTATCTTCCTTTTTTCCTAATCTGATCATTGGATACCATACCAAGCCATGCTCAACTCATGCCGATTTTCAGTGGTCCTGATTACTTTAGTATATCAATGTACGAAAATCTTCAGCTCTTCTCAACAGCCACTATCCACTTATAAAATTGCAGAATTTTTCCCTGTCATGAAATTATACAAGATCATGCCTCAGTATTACACTATCCCCACGCCAGCACTTCAGACAGGACAGAGAAAGCAGACAGCTCCTGAATGTTAACAAATATTAACAAATTCACTGGGGATTGATTTACAAGGAAAAAAAACCAAAACCAGCCAACAGTGAAATATATAGTACAGTCAAACCAGGCCCTCTGGAGTCTGAACTGAAGCAGATGAGGAAACACACACTGCAAAGCTGTGGGAGGCAATAAGTAGACAGAGGTAGTTATGTCTGTGACAAACTCAGCTGGAAGAACATGACTGTGTGCTGCCTAAGCAAGTCACTTCTATACATGCTGAAAAGATGTAAACACAAGGAAAGGTGCTGAATTACTTCACAAAAACAAAGACAGAGCTAGACAGATTGAAATGTATGTATCACCGAGAAAGCAGCTGGACAAAGTTCCAGGGACTGTACTTGTGTTCTACCCAGACACACTGTGGAATCCAAGTGCACTGCCACCTTAGTTTTCACAGCAAAACTAAACCATCACACCCAGGATTTTGAAAGACATGTTCCTCTTGTACTGCCATGGTAACAGAAAGCTGTTCTAATTTAGAAATTTCCAGGTTTTTCCTACAAGTTTACTAATTCATTAACTGGCAACTTAAATTTTGAGGGCTTTGGTCCTGCCATCCATGGCAGACAGGTAGTAGAAACAGTTTGTTGGAGCTGTTTCTTCTCTAGTCCTCCTGGATGAAGAAATTTTCATGCAATTCTCTTCTACTACCCTAGAACTCTGCTTGGGAATGAGCCTAGCACCTTTACACAGATCAGCTCACTCAAGGCTTCCCAAATCCAGAATGGCCCAGCAGGGTCTGTCTCATTTTC
This sequence comes from Acanthisitta chloris, assembly GCF_000695815.1. Lineage (NCBI taxonomy): Eukaryota > Metazoa > Chordata > Aves > Passeriformes > Acanthisittidae > Acanthisitta > Acanthisitta chloris. Next base: position 122,534 of record NW_008657495.1, on the reverse strand, counting down.
TGTTTCAAAAGCACAGTCAGAATAACACAGCTGAGCTTCAGCTTCCCAAAACTGTCTATATACCATGTGACAGCAAGATATTAACCCCATTTAAGGACCTAACAGTTACAAAAAGCTGAAAAAATAGGAATTATGCCATAATTATTCTCCTATCAGAAGAAATGAAAGTCTCCCTCACTTTTAGAACGCAACTGGACAAAGCACTACAAAGTAAATGAACGAAAATAAATGAAAATGCAAAGATTAAGTGTGTAGCAGCACAAATGGGAGGCAGTTATCTAGCCCAAAGAGCAATGAGTTGATGGACTAAAGCACAAAATGTGACTGCTTCTGTCATTCCTCCTTGCAATTTCCCCATCCCACTTAGTATAATGCAGAAATCTCCATCTGTATTTCTGTCATTACTCAGAGGAAAACGTTAGGGATATTCATTTCCCCTTCTCAAGCTAAGCACTAAACATGATTTCATTGTTTTAAAAGCTAGGATAATAGACTTGAGTCTATTAGTCCATTCCAATCTGATTGAAATGCAGTTAACAGTAAATCAGCACCAAAAGAAAAGGAGGGGAAGGGACTTTATTCATGGCAGACAGGGAGACTTCCTTATAGGCTACATCACTGCTCAAGTGCCATGCAACTCTAGTAAGGCCCAGCAGGTAATTACTCCTGGATACCTTCAAGTACCTACACTTTTGAAAATTTACCTGTTCTCTCTGTAAAAGGGAGAGAGACTTCAAATTAGAAATTGTACTTTAAGTGCTAGAAAATTTCAAGACAAAAAGTAGAGAAACTTATACCAACACTTTGGTGTCCTCTGCCCACATTGTGTGGTGATGGTGAAACATCACATGTTGTAATTTTGTCAGCCTAGAACATTCCAAAATTTCTGACAACACTGCTCAGCTTTCCCAGCTACATGGAAAAAATTTTGCTCTCTTGCATTGCACCAAGGACCATTACTAAACCAGCTTGGCAATAAACTCAGCCAGCTGCTGCCCAAATAATGTACATGTCCCTGGACTATTGAGAAAATTAGGGAACAAATTCTCAGTTTTGGTCACACATCCTATTCCAGCCTCTTCCCTGGAGGGAGGATAAAGTACCTCAACAGAGCAGCACTTCTCTGGCAGCCTTGGGAATTGACCTTTCTGCTGAGACAAGCCAGATGGAACACTGACAACTCTGCTATGGAGTAGGAAGCGTGACCCAGGCTGGATTTCACACAGACTACTGAATTGGCAAGGCTACATTTTGGAGAAGACACAGTGATTTCCATGAAGGAAGATTTATATGCTTCTCTACTCCTATATAATTACAATTCACAAATAAAACTGACTATTTCAACAGATGATGAGAATGTGAGCTTCCTGCATCTTTCAAACACTCCTGAGAGCTAATCATTGTTTCTACTTCTGCAGTGCTCTAGATGTGACTACTGTTTCATAGACAAGCACAGCAAGTCAATGGCTAAGTAAGTACATATCAGAGGAAAAGACCAGTCTCTGGAGCAGTCATAGGGCTGCAGTTTTCTCACCCTCTTGTCCACATGAAGGCATCCTAGCAAGCTGACTCAGCCAGAGCTGATGGCTCAATGCCTACCATCACACTTGGGCTTCTCTTGCAGTGAAAAGATTGCAAGTGTAGTATCAAAGTGGCCCTTGGGGCTGTCCTTAACAAGCTCTGTAATGCAGCTCTGGAGAATCTGGCTCTCCCAGCAGAGCATGTGAAGGCAAACAAGGTCATGGCATAGGATTGCCCAGGGACATGGTGGCTGCCCCAACCCTAGTGGTGTTCAAGGCCAGGCTGGATGAGCCTTGAGCAACCTGATCTAGTCAGGAGGTGTCCCTGCCCAGGGCAGGGGGTTGGGACTAGTTGATCTGTAAGGTCCATTCCAATTCTTAAATTCTATGAGTCTATGATTCAATACAAAAAAATTCAGTAAACCACTAGTGTATTGATTCTCAGCCCTTTTCAGGGGAGATATTTACCATATGCTTCAATCTCACTGTGCTGAATCCAGCAGCTGCTACAATTTAGATATCATTTTTAAAATCCTGATTGTACTGGAGCTAACAAGAGTTTTACTTCACAGTGCACTGGGCCTACAAATTAGCAGGTGCAGGTAAATGTCAGAGAATTACAAAATTGACAGGAACTGGGTTTTTTTTTTATTTTATACTACCAAAGGATAAACAGAATATTTTAAGTTGTTATAAAAATAAACAAAGGTAGTTAATTCTCTATTCACAAATATTTAAGTTGCTATTTCCAAAACAGCAGGTGTCTCATTCTGATTTATGAGAAAAACATGTTGATTAAATGAAGAAACATTAGCTCTTGAGAATTATGATGCAACCAGTAATATATAAATCACATCAAGAAACTGCTTTGTGATTTTATTTGTATCTTATTATGAACTTTAAATACTAGTCTAGATGAAATTATTTCTACCGATCAGTCATCTGCAATTTGAATAGAAATTACATGTTCCAAATCACATGTGCCATTAAGGATTTTTGCCCAGAAGTATTAAATCCTGTGTATCTAAATTTAACTTATAAAATTAAAGCACTTAGGAGGTCTTGTTTTCATATGTCCTCATTACCTACCACACTACTGGAGTTCTTGGGAAATACCCATGCTAGATAATTTGAAAATTAAATGGTGAGTCTGTAGGTATCTAATCAACACGGATATGGAAACACAGATTTGGCACCAACACTTGAAAACACTGGCAGAATTTCCTTTGGCATTCATTCATTTTGGATATCATTGTTTAGTCTGTATATGTAATTCCATTGGTCTGCTGATGCATGGGGAGTTGGACAGGCAGTGCCAGTAACGCTGTAGTACCACCAGTACAGGGCTTATCTTGACCCAACAGGTCCTGCCCTGCATGGCATGCCCAGTGCAAGTTCTGTAAGAGCAGGAAGCAGGTCTGGAGGATTAAATTACCTAGGAAACAGTCTTATCCTCAGGATGCAAACAGAAAACTCAGGTGTAAGCTCAAACTGATACAAACAAGCCTTGTGATCGAAACAGATCAACTGAAGCCTCTCAGACTGGCCTGGAAAGGATTCTGATTATATTTTAGAGCACTTGCCAATGGATTTTATTTGGCTCAAAGACTAAGTCTTAGTTCCAAAGGGAACGAGACATAAGCAATTAAGTTTCTACCTTAACATTATCATCATGTGCTTTACTTTACTTCTTCCAAAATTACAAAGGTGACATGATAGTTAGGGCCATTTTGTGCAGCTTCTCTCTAGAATTAAACTAAAATAAAATGTAGCTGAATGGGAATATTATAACAAGAAGAAAATCAGGGAAAAGTTGAACAATGGCATTCTTGGCAAGCCAACAACTGTTCTTTAACAATGTGAACATATGGTGGTAATTTGACAGCATTAATGACAAAAGGAGGAGCACAGATCTGCTCCAGGTGTGATGTGCAAGTGAAACAATAGAACTTTTCTCCATACTTCAGTCATACAGTAGTTTCAAAGAATAAATATTTAAATTACGGTTCCAAATTTATCCTAGTGATTATTCCATGAAATCACACTGCTTATCTGCTTCTGATTGGATAAGTCAAGCAATTCACCTTTTACTTTCCATTAGAATCATGCTCCCTTTTCAGATTAACATTGTCATTGATCTTATTAGTTTCTAGATTTCCCTAAGTGTCTTTTTTCACTGAAATGCTAACTTCATTAGTGAATCCATACTTGCTCTATAACTGCTTTAGAGACATCAAAAATACCCTATTAAAAGATTAAAACACCTTTTTTGAATATTTTTGCACCCAAAACAGTGGAAAATAGCTGGAAGAATGGAATAAACTAGAGTGCCAATGGTGAAAAATATATTTGTGCTCATAATGTGTAATTATTAAAATAAATGGATCTAGAATAAGCACTGTTGTGTCTTGAGGAAACCTTGAACAGAAACATCCTTGCATTTTCTCTGCTTTATCACCAAGGATTTCAGGGCATGCAAGAAGGGCTGATCCAAAAATACTAGCAGGAACAAAATTTGTTTTGCTGTAACTGTGCCTTTGGCAGAACATCTATATTTTCAAACCTAAATATTTTGCTTTAGAAGACTATTAAATAACTTGCTAAATGAGAGATCTTAAATTTGTTTACACTTATTCATTTTTACCATCTTTGTGAAGCATTTTCCTAATGCTGAATTTGTTGAACAGATTTTGCTCTGTTGTTTGCATTTTCCATGCAATTAAAAAAAACCCCTTCGTGCACCAAATGGAAACATAGACAGAAGTGCTCCCATATTTCCCAAATGTAGATCACTCTTAGTAGTTCTAAACATGAACTTTATTCTAGTTTACAGGCTGAAATTAAAGTCACTACAGGGAAGCCACTTAGCAGTTCCACGTACTCCTATGCAGTACAGGAAGTGGATTTTGTCTTCCAAATTACATATTCCAGCTGCACAAAGGCTGGACAGCCAGAACTGATGTAAACAGAATAGACTGCATTCATTATATGCAGTAGATTCAGAGATTTCAAGGCCAAAAGGGCCCATTATGGCCTTCTATCCTGAATTCTTTCAGAGCCCAGATTATAGGATTTTAACTGCAATTCTGGCACCAGGGCTGTAATTTCCTGTTGAGTTTTCTTGAACAAAAAGCACACAGGCTTGTTTTAAACATGTTAGTGCAGAACCCACTATATCTCTTTATATCATCATATGAGGTGACAAAGGAGAAAAACAAATCCTGCCATGATGTTATTAACACCTTACCTAAAGAAAGACCTTTTCCAATAATAATAATGGGGGGAATTAGCTGTAAACAAAATCCATTTAATTTTACAGTGTAATGTGAAACACACCAAGAAAATGCCAGAAATTGGAACATATTCTGTTCTCTTCTGTGGAGTGCACCACTTCAGCTGCCTGAATCCAGCTTGTGCCACTGAAAAAAATCACCATTGGGGTAAAAAACCAAAATTACATCCAGACTTAGCCAGCACACTGCAAAAATACCTGCAGGGACTGGCCCAACACTGCTAATTTAGCACTTTGACATTGAAGGTCACAGCAAAACTCTTCAACTCTCTCCCGTTCACTCACTTGTCTCTTTGATTGTTCTAGCTTTGCATAGAGGAAACATTTCTGTTATTACACACATGAAGAAGCACAGGATCTGTGCTTTCCAAAACAGTAAAGAGTTTAGAGAAACACAGCTTAAAAAACCCTATGGAATCAGGTTTTCTTTAAAAATCCCTACCCAGTAATGCCAACAGAGACAGACACATCCAGGTAGTGCTGCCCAGCTCAGAGCCATGGGACAGTTTGGGACTCCCAAGTGCCAGTAAATATGGATTCAGCCAACAGAGCTGTACCCACCTGTGTGGACAGGTATGTCTTACAGCTGCACAGCACAGGCTGCTGACAGCACAGAGCCAGGCAGGCTGCAAGGGACAGCATAAAAACATTCACTGCCTGCAAAAGAGAAGAATGCTAAAAGTAAAAAATGCCCAATGCTTCCTTGTTTCCCCATGTGTCCCATCAAAACTGCCTACAGCAACACTGTAGAGGTTTCCTCAACCACCACAGGTCAGGCTTCAAGAATATTTTGCATTCTCTACTAAAACAACCACGTTATGCTTTTGAAACTGGGCCCACGCCAAAGGCACAGACGTGCCCAACACCAAAACCAGGTTTTCATAACATATTGGAAATGTTTTTATGTAGAGAGGAAAAAAAGGGCAACTTAAGTGGTAAACTCACATCCAGTTTCTCAACAGCCTCTTTTAGTCCCTCACGTTTTCGGGAGCAGTAATTTTACCAAGGATAGATTTAGTGACACTGCTCAAGTTTTCAGGGATAAACCTATACTGAATACTTAGAGGTGGTTCACTTGGAGTGTGAAAATACATCTTGTACTTGAGCCACTGGAATTCACAGGTTATGTGATACAATGATGCATCTGAAGACCAATGACTCCATTTCTATGTGCATATAAATTTCTATACCCCATACAAACTCACACACATTCCATCTGCACAAACATTCTTTTTTCTGCAGCAGCATTTTCCCTAAATATGAAACCCCATAAGCAGTGACAACATTACTGTTAGTGTAACAATCATTTTCAGATTAGACAAAAAAAAAACACTGGATCACCTTTAAAGGCACAGCCCTGAACTGGAAACAGAGGAATTTCACTGGTTTTCTCCAGGAAAAGAACAGAAAAATGCAGTTTCTAGGAAGGACATTGCTTCCTAGGAAGAAAATAGCTACTACATTTGAGGATGGATGTCTTGGTTCAAGCAGATGCCTAGTTTGGGTCTTTCAGATTAGACAAAAAAAAAACACTGGATCACCTTTAAAGGCACAGCCCTGAACTGGAAACAGAGGAATTTCACTGGTTTTCTCCAGGAAAAGAACAGAAAAATGCAGTTTCTAGGAAGGACATTGCTTCCTAGGAAGAAAATAGCTACTACATTTGAGGATGGATGTCTTGGTTCAAGCAGATGCCTAGTTTGGGTCAAGAACCCTATGGATGTCTTGGTTCAAGCAGATGCCTTGAAGAAGAAGAACCCTTGGCCTGATACCAGTGACTCTCAGAAAGACTTCACACACTTCTTCCTCAGCAGCAGGACAGTGGAAGAAAGCTTCCAAGATCCCTGGAGTGAAATATCAGCACTACGAATCTGTGCTTAGTGACAGGGACATGCTTGGCATATTTGGTATTGGGAGATGAGAAGATAAGAAAGCAAAGTACTTTAATTCTCACTTCAAAAGAAAAAAAAGGGAAAAAAAAGAAAAAAATAGAGGAGCTAGCTCTTGGCAGGAGCAGGTTACTTATTCCCTACAGCAAGGAAAGCAGCTGGGAGAAAACTGTAACTTTCAAAATATTTAAAACTCATCACTGACAAAGTTTGGCACAGCTTGGATCTGGCACTTACTGCAGGACTTGATTGTTATTCTTCCTACCTCTAGGAAAAATATTGGCAGTATACAACAAACAATGCAAAGAGCTTCATTATTTTCAGTAAATAAGCAATAATTACAGGAGTACCTATGGAAGACAATTTTGTTTTGGCCATGAAAAGGCAAAAAGCTATCACTCATGCTTCTGCAGTCTTACAGCCAATTAAACACTCCTTCTGAAACACCACAATGGAAAAACACCTAATGTAATAAACAACCTGTATTTCAATTTTTTTCTAACATCCTGCCTTTTTAAGACAAAAAGCCTTTGATGTCTTTCAGCAGTTATTTCCAAGTGGGTTTCTAGGTGCTACTTCTAATTAGTATCTACAATTCTATTTTATTTATTTTTCCTTTGTAGAAGAGATGGCTGGTTATACATACACTTTGGGGGGGGGATAAACAGTACAATACTAGCACATCCTAACATAGTTAAATGCTAAAATGACGTGGCATCTAACTATACAATTTTGGTTTTTCATATATTTCACCAGACAATTTGCATACACCATTATAAATGAAATAAAAAAATACTGCAAATAATTACCAAATTGTAAATATTATCTACATTGTGTAGACCACATCAGGATTTCTTATATACTTGCAAAGAGCTAAGTTCTCCTACTATCTGCCTGATAAGAGAGTGTCCATACACTTAACTGTTCAGTATGTCCAAATAACATCAATCACATCATATAATAATGCAATAATTACATACCAAGCAAATAGGACCAATCCCACAGTTCCATATACAGCTTATTTGGAAAAAAAAATACAGTCCACGTAACATAAATGTGAAGTAAACTCTTCTAAGTAGAAATTTTCAAATGTAATGCCTACTAAAATCATGATTCCTATGCAAAAGACAACAGGGTGGTATGCAGGGGTATGAGACTAAGCAGCTGCTGAGCAGTGGTGTGAGCAGGGGCACAAAGGGAGGGAGGAGAAGGGCTTGTGTCTCAGACCAGATCTGAACCTGCTCACCTGGCACAGCAACAGACATTCAATCTAGATATGAATTCAGATAGATTAACTTGTGCATGAGAGATGATGGCCAAACAAATGCATAAAAAAATCAATATAACTGACAACACGTTTCAAAAAGTGCAAAAATAGTGATTTTTCCCCCTTTAAACAGGTTTTTCTTTCATAATTATACTTTAATGTTTCTTTCAGTAAATGACAAATGAAGCATTGTAATGATATGTAGATTTAGAGGAAATGTTAAAATATCTTAACGTTTAAGCTATTGAGGCAACTTTCATAGAAGCAATACCCTGAAGAGCAAATCCTAAACCTCATAGCCTCCTAAAAAGGCAGTAACAAGTAAGAAGATATATATATGTAAAATAGAACATAACTTAGAGGAACAATTTTAACAGTAATAAAAGGTGCACATGAGTCTATACCCCAGTAACTCACTAATACTATGAAGCTATGTGTAGATTCAAAAGTAACTCACTAATACTATGAAGCTATGCATAGATTCAAATTTTTTTTTAGAGAATCTCATATGAAATAAAAAATTAATCAGGCTTTGCTAGACATAGTAGTAAAGGAAGAGTTTGAGTAAGTTTTTCATTTCTCCAAAGCATATAGCTGGAAGGAAATTAATTACAATCAAATGAGAGTAAAACAAAACCCAATAATCAAAACCAAAACAAACAACTAAAACTAAAACCCAGTTGTCAGATACTCCACTCTTTACTGAGTAAAGAATCAGTAGCTGTTATCAGTAATGTTATACAACCATAAAATAGAAGAAAAGAAGAATATGCCTTACAGTAAAGGTCACTCAGTGCACCAAACACATTTCCAAATGTGCTTTCTCCTGGTTCAGGAAGCATTGGATGAACTTTCTTATTTATATGCAGACTAGAAAAGATGTGGGGACTATGCTGCAGAATATAATCAGGATTGCTTGTGATAGAACCAGAATGGAGATTTATGACCTAGATTTTAAAAAAAAATACAATTGGAATTTCCTTGCTTATACACACAACACGGAAAAATGCTTTTATGTATTTGGTTGCAAAGCTCACTAGTGAATTCCTTAAATAAATCATTCCCCCTCACAGGAAACAACTAAACTAAGAAAGACTAGTTCTCTCATTACAGAAGACATAAGAGATTATTTCAGTTCACCAGCCAGTGATTCTTGTAACACAGAGTGACATGCAAATCCAAAATATTTCCATAAAATGTAACACTTGTGTTTTGCATTCAATCAACATTAAGAGTCATTGCTATTCATGGAGGATCCATGAAGGTGATGTTTGAGCGTTACAGACAATTCATGGACAGCAAATAAAAGGCACTGAAGTAAAAAGTCAGTTCACTCAATTTTGAAAGCAAATACATACTTACAGGCAAACATTTCACAGTCTCTTCAAATCTATAGGAGACAAAATGAGCTGACAAACCTTTCCTTCCTCATACTGTTATTTTTCAATAGATGGAAAAAACACCTGAGTGGCTCCCCTAGACATTCATCAGGAGTGATCCTGGAACAGATCTCAGCAAACCTTCAGCAAAGACAATGGCGTTGGAGTCTGCATTCAAAATCAAGGACTTGGTGATAAACCCATTCCAGTGGGTGGCTGCACAAGGACAGCAGTGGCACATGGAGTATAAATAAATGGGGGGGAGTGATGTTTTCCTTTGAATCATGTAACAGTCACTTTGACAGAATTATGCTGGCAAATGCCAGGAAGGGAAGTATGGTGCCTTTCGTGCTGCTGCAGATAGAAATTGGAAGGCAATGGCACATCAATGGTGTGACTTTCATCACAGGCTTTTTGTAATCTTGCAAGGACTTTAACCTCATTAGATTCTACGCGCAGCACTTTATATAGTGCTACTTGTAATACCTCCATTGTATTTTTGTCTTTTAAAGCTACATACTAATCAACTTAATATGGCACATGGTATCACCAGGCAGACTCCCTATTAAATAAGGCCATTTGGAGGTTTTAATACATGTCTTTATCACTTGGTGTCTAGTTCTTAACTGTGAGTAGTATTTCTTAGCACAGATTATCCCAGTATTGATGTAAGGTAGTAGCACAAGCTATAATTTTTTAAAGGCACTGAGATTAAACTTTCTTTGAGACAAAATACTGCATCCAGATTAACTAAGCATCCACATTCAACCAGACCTGCTGGTAACAGTGGCAGTCCAAGAGAGAAAGTAGGTGCTCACAGCCCAAAATTCAGCTTTGTCATTCTGAAACACTGAGGACATTATCTGAATCCTTCCAGTGCTCTGGTGGGTTGAGTTTAACATCCTGAAGATTGTGTACAGTAATTTGCCTATCAGTTACATGCCAGCCTGTGATGTTTCTTTTAATGGGGAAAAATATATTTTATGGCATATATAGCAGATATGCCATTAGCACTTCTCCCCCAGGTCTGAAAGACACTGATCTTAGCACTGACTATGACTGAAGCAGTGTCATTCTAATGTACCTTAAATTTCTTTCCTTTATGGTCATAACATCTTGTTATGATGATGCCCTATTTTTAATGTTTGCTTTTTTCACACAGATAGAGGAGATACCTGGCTTTTTCCTAGACATGACCAAAGATTCCTGCACTTTCAACTTCTATCAGTATTGACCGAGAGGTTGTAGACCAAAGTCTGAAAAAGATGGGCAAATGGTGCAGTTGTAACTGACTGCAAGGAGAAAGGAATAAAAAAAGAGGTATAACAAATTTCATATATCTATATTTTATCTATTTTCATATATTTACAGTTAGTAGTTTTCCTAAATGTCTCCAAAGGATTACTTTGCAGTTCTAAAAGAGAAGTTATCTCAATGACAGAAGCTAAAGACACCTTGGAACTGGGTGAACCATATGTAGAGTTTGATCATTAAAAGACACCTTGGAACTGGGTGAACCATACGTAGAGTTTGATCATCAGAGAGTTAGTACTTTGCAGACAAGAAACAGGAAAATAAAATCACATAGATAAGCTTTAGTTCATTACATTAGTTTTAGTTCATGCTGTGTGCCTCAGCTGAAAATGTTTTACTGCTATGTTTACTATATAACATGTAGAACTCTCACCCAAGAAAGTGCAAAATTCAGGTTCAAAAAATCTCACTGTCAACTGCAATGGCTTTAAGTCAAGTTGACTTTAGTCTGTCCCTCTTTTAACCTTTGAGGGAGTTGGTTCTAACTTTTCAGACTGATTGATCTGAAAAGATTCTAAAAAAGCTTTTCCACATTTCTAAAAAATGTCAGAAACACTACAAGATATAAAAGAACTGTGTCTCCCTTCCTGCTTCATGAATTGCTCCTAAAACCCTTTGTGAATCAGACCTTTACATTTGTTCAAAATAACTAAAAGCCTCATTTAACTCAAATAAAGTTTCCCCTTTGACAAAAATCCTTAGGCATCTTGATCTTTGAGCTGATCCACAATCAGCATTTTACATACATGCACACATATTCTGTCTTTCTTCAGTTCAGCTGCTATAGCAAAACATTCAGTCAGTTTTTCAACTGAAAATGAGGAACCTTCACACTGATCTCAGGAAGGACAAAACACAGTTGCTTCAGCACCCACAGCAGCCAAACCTTGCTCTAACTGCACTCATCTCTTGAAAAAGAACTGAGAACTGCTATTATGCCTTGGATCAATCAGTCCTGTGAAAGCAAAGGCAGAAAGGGCTTCCAGACAGGCTCCAGTCACACAGGTGCTGGAGCAATCATACTTCTCACTCTAATTTTCTCAATTTTATTCAAGACTTAAAAGTAACTCATAGAGATGACAACACCACACATACAATGAATGCAGAAATAAAATTTATATGCCTCTCTGGAGATACCCTAAAAAAAAAATCATAGGATGAAGTCTAATATCAGTTTAGGATAAAACCAGTATATTTTCAGAGGCACCAAAACTGCATATGGTATAGTACACACATTTGATAGCAACAAATCTCTTTTAGAGGGAGTTATGTTGGTGAATATATTCCCTTGCAGATTTGGATGATTAAAAGCCTCTTGGTACAGTAATATGTGCCTTGACAAACCTAAGAACAACTGTGTAAGCAGCAGAAAACAAAAAGCAGCTCTTTTTCTCACTACTGTTGAAGGTTCTCATGGGTGTACAACAATTAAGACTATCAGTAGAAATTAATTACTGTTTAGATTTTTTCCATTCTCTCCCTGGAATACAAGGGACTACAGGTCACTTCTACTCTTGTCTTCCTACAAAGATAAATCAAATTGATTGATTTGTTCTGATATGGGGTGGAAAAATCTTGGCCACAAAGTAGACAAAGCCTACGCAGTAGAACAATCCTTTTTCTTCATTGGTTAAAATTTCTTTACAAATTTCCAGCAACAAGAAGTCAGATCAAATACAAAATAACTATCCAACCTGTGCCACAAACAGGTAAATCATGTGACAAACCACCAACAGCTGTTGACTGTTGAATGCTTTTCATTAAAGGTATATTTGAAAAGAGCAACATTCTTGAGAAATCTGTTTTACCATCAGAGCTTTTATAAGAAGTTGCAATGTAAGCAAACATTGTGTAATCCTATCTGCTGGGCTGTGTATCTTTCCCAGGATGAGCTGTTCTGAAATTAGACTGCCTTTAAGTAGATTCAAGTATTTTTTCAGTGTGCTTCTTTTTCATGTGTACCATAGGACCAAAAGCAAGACTCAGGATGCCATTGTGATCTCTACTACCTCTGCCTCTCATGGTAAGTAGCAGTCATAACTCTTCTTTGATCACGGAAAAGAGGAGGATTTCTACTCTAAATTGTGAGGTTTTGATATTTCTAGCATTTGTTTTTTTTTCCTCAAATCCAGCTATGTTTCCTTCTTCTTTTTTTTTCCCCTTATATTACCACATGTCCTTTAAAAGAGTATGACAAAAGGACCACTATTCATGTAAATGAAACAGCATCTTATTTTGATCCATAATGGCAGTCAAACAAGCACTGTGAGACAGGACACCATTCTGGCCCATAGGCCTCATATGCTCACATACATAAAACAGGCATTGATGGAATCTCTGGAAGACATGGGGACAGGGACAGCCTTCAGAAGTCTTCAATGAGCTTTGATTCAATCCCTTGGACCCTCACTTGCATCTCCTCAGTGAGGAAAGCCAAAGTCTTACTACCTGTTGGCACATATCTGAACAAACAGCATTGCTGAAGGGAGTGCTGATTTCTAAGGAAAAGCCCCACTGCTCCCTGTGATACCATATCAAGGACCAAGTTTTTGCATTGGAGTTCCAAGCAGCTTATGGTTTTTCCTTTTATTCTTACAGCAATGTTACTTTCAGACTCTGAAACTATTAAATATTTAAAAGTCCCAAGAATATTATTAAAAGCTCACATTTGAACTTTACCAGATCACCAGTAGCTGATGCATCTCCAAATGTCAACAGTGTAAATACTCACTCGTAGGAAAACAAATTTAGCAGTATTTTTAATAAAATCTCCTGACAAATAAGTAAACATCGGTGCACTTTAGGGTGTTTGGTTTGCAATTTTTTCATAATAGCGATTAAGGACTCCCTGCAACATTTTTCATGTCAGTATTTCTAATGTGTATAAATAAATAACAGTTGGAGTGTGAATGTGGCTCTAAAAGTTTAATCTGGATTGCGTATAAATTAATGGAAATAGTCTTTTTTTCTTGAGACATGGATCAAGCCTCATCATTAAATTATACGTGTTTGGTTTGCAATTTTTTCATAATAGCGATTAAGGACTCCCTGCAACATTTTTCATGTCAGTATTTCTAATGTGTATAAATAAATAACAGTTGGAGTGTGAATGTGGCTCTAAAAGTTTAATCTGGATTGCGTATAAATTAATGGAAATAGTCTTTTTTTCTTGAGACATGGATCAAGCCTCATCATTAAATTATACCACCAAATGGTCTTTTTTTCTTGAGACATGGATCAAGTCTCATCATTAAAATACAGCACCAAATGTTCAAAGAAGGCATTTATGCAGCCCAGGACATTATTTAAAGAGAGTACCACTAGTGCTAAAACTTTATTGTCCTGAGTGTGTAATAGTCCTCACCCTTGTTTGGGATAACCTCTGGAATGGTCTGATAAAGCTTTTCAATGACTGAAATTAATGAGATAGGTTTAAAAGGGCTGTTTAATAAGATCTGTTTATATTAATAGCAACTTCATTTTAGAATTATGAAAAAAAAGCAGAAAAGATAAGGGGCTACTTGTGAGAGCTGCTGAGCAAATGTCAGGAGTACCTAAAGGCCACACTATCCATGGGTTCAGTTACTGGGGTGCCACAGCTTCCAGTACCTGCAAATGTGGGAATAATATATGATCAAACAGAAACTATAACACACCTCATCTTCCTTCACCACACCACTTTGTCTCTCTCCTCCTTAGAAAGCACTGAAAAAAACCCACCTACTATAAGTAGCATGAAACCCAGAGAAACATCCTAAAAGTTATAAAATATGATTCACTGGTCTCTGAAGACAAAAAGAAGATGTGAAATAAAGCTTCATGAATGATTCACAAGGCCCAGAATTCCCTCTCTTTCCAGCAGTGATCTCAAGCCAGTTTAATATTTGTAGGTAAATAATTCATGTTACTTTTGTTTCTAGCAACAATGCATTCTCCAAAATGTTGGCTGCACAGTATGCTCTTCTCTCTCCCTGGACTTCCAGGCTGTGCTGTGTGAAAGTACATCACTTAATTCCACCACCAGAAGTGATCATCACATTTTTTGAGTATGAATAAAGAAGAATGAAAAATGACTAATATTTCAGCAATAGCTTCAGCTACAAAATATGAAAATGGCCATGAACATGGAAAAGTAAAGTTGGTATCTGTGCATTAGATACACAATCACCACAAAGGATGGAGTATTTCTGAGAGCAGACAGACAGCAAGAACTGAACACTCATTATTTTTGAGGGACATTTTTTGAGTATGAATAAAGAAGAATGAAAAATGACTAATATTTCAGCAATAGCTTCAGCTACAAAATATGAAAATGGCCATGAACATGGAAAAGTAAAGTTGGTATCTGTGCATTAGATACACAATCACCACAAAGGATGGAGTATTTCTGAGAGCAGACAGACAGCAAGAACTGAACACTCATTATTTTTGAGGGCAGTCCCATAGTATTTCTGAGAGCAGACAGACAGCAAAAACTGAACATTCATTATTTTTGAGGACAGTCCCATTATAATGTGGAAGAGCACAGAAAGATTTGAAAGGACATTTGTGCTAAGAATGGTCTCCTAGTATATGCTTAACTCTTACACTCTGCAAGGGCAAAGTTTGCAAGCTCTTTTTCTCAAAAAATGTCTTTATATATGCCACTTTCTGACTTGCTACGGCGTAGGCAATTATGTTACACAGATTATAATTTAGCAGGTTTTTACTTCCATACTGAAAAAGATCTTCCTATATGAGATAATCTAGTCCTATTGTATCCTACAGCATACAAGGTGTCATAGAGCTGCAAAAAAATCAGTTATGTGCTTATAGGTATTAAACCAGACAATTTTGGGACATTAAAAAGGTAACATAGTTTTATGCATGGATTCTTAAGTATAATTATCACATGCAGGTTCAGCTACCAGAACAAGCAGGGAAGAACACTTTCTCTGAGTTGTCTGCAGAATTATCTTTATCTTCTAAAGAAACAGTGGGAGACTTGAAATCTCAGGGTCTTATAATGCGGGCCATCATGCATACCAGTGATTATCCCAATCACTGCAGTGATTTATACCAGTGCTGCAACATGGAAGAGTAAGGAACCATGGTGCTTCTTGCTATTTGTTTCCAGAAGAACACAGCAGTTGCTTGCAATGACTACTCTTGTTATGTTTCTCCCTACTAGTTTTATGTCACAAAACTAAGATGCAAACCCATTATGATACATCCATGATAATGTTTGCAGAACTACAGTGTGTTTGGATAAAGCAGCTATTATGTCACTCAAACATGCATGAAATCCCAAAACGGGAGGGAGTTCAACTATAGTGAACACAATGAAAATCCTGCTCATTCTGATCAATAGGATCTGGGCTGAGATCAATTACACAGAGCTCAGTATCATGCAATAATATTAGTATTGCAGTGATCAAGTAAGTGCATGCATAGAAATAAGAAAACTTGAGGTAGGAGCTCAAGGAGGGCTGAGTTTTATTATTTGATATGCAGTTGAAGTACAGACACAAACAAAAAAAGTAATTTTCATGAATAGTTCATACCTATGTGCAGATGGGAACACTAGCTATGCATTATCTATTTATTCATATTGATAATCTTAAAGAACAGTCTATTAATCCATGTATTTTACTGCTGTCAGCTTTGATTGCAAAATAGGCATGAAAGGTAAATAATTTCCCGTATCAGCTCCAGAGGCTCAAAAACAAAAATACCAGCAAATTACTTTCAAGCCAATATGTATCTCTCTCACGAATTTATGCCTCATTCTACTTCAGTTCCCCATCAAATGATGTATTCCAAGCTAGAAAAGGCATGAGTTATCAGGGCATGCTGCACTACTAAGTATCAATCACTTAGTCCCTCACTGGCAGTGAAATCTATCATCACTAGTGGTGACACCCTTTGATTCTAACAGAAGCCATTGAGACAGACTTGTAACAGCAACCAACAGCAGAAGAAAACAGAGTTTTCAGCACTTGAAATTGGTTTCAATGCGATGGTAATTTCAGTTAATCAACAAGGACTGATTCGGAGTTGGAGCTTTATACAGTTATTGATTTGATTCTGGATTTTTTTAAAACTAAGTGTCAACATCTTTGCTTCCAAACATTCCAGCAACTGGCATGTTAAGAGCTCTAGATTCCGTGATATTTAAGAGTGTATGATAATTTAAGATGATGATCTGATGTTATTAGTTCCACTGACATTTAAGAACTTTTCCAATCATAGTTAAAAAAAAATCCCTCTCTCTGCCAACTTAAAAATAAAGGTACAAAGATAAAAATAAATTACACAATTAGATAAGTGAAATAATTCACTATAATGCTATCATTAAATTAATTGACACTATGCAAATTTACTTTAGCTCTGGATATACCTTTTATTTATAGGCTTTTTATTTTTAAAGATACAAACAGTAACCATGCCAGAACAGATCTTGCAGTTTGAGTGGGTTTAATCAATCAATTAAACCTACAAGATGTACTTTAAAAAAAGAACCTTGTGAAAAATTGCCCATACTTTCTTTTGAAATACAGGTGATGTTTACCTATCTACTAGGTGCTGGCAGAAATGCTATGCAGAATTCATAAGCATCTTCTAAATTTATTTTAGGCAACTTTTCTGTTGTCTAATTCCTCTGAAAGTGAATTTCACTCTTTAGAGCAGAACATTTTCTAAGCAGTGGTTATGTTTCAGCTTAGTCATACCTATAGATACTTCTTGTTTTTGACACCTGTTATTATGTTTCAGCTTAGTCATACCTATAGGTACTTCTTGTTTGTGACACCTGTTGCTTCCTTCCCAGAAGCAAACCTATATAACCCAAACCTCTTCAGTGTGCAACACCACAGAGGAGGGAGAAGTTTGCAACTGGGAAGTTTCCAATAATCAGATTTCTTCCCAGTCTCTACACACTGGAGACAGATAGTAGAACTGAACAAAACTGATTATACCAACTGTGGTAATTTTTGATCTCTCCCAAGATGTCCACTCTCATCTTTAAATTCCAGCACTAAGGTTAGTCTGAAGATTTTCACATGCCAGTACAACCCCAGAGTGTACTGCACAAGGAGTTGTCTGGGGTTTTTCCCTAATGTCTTTAGAAACCTGCAGACTTTATAGAGTATAGCTAATCCATGCTATGTTCCCAGCTCTAAGACAGAGCACTAGGTCTCATGGTTAACTGACAAAACCCAGAGCCCCATGAGCAACAGCACAACATCAGCAAACATTCCACATGAAAAGGTGCTTTTCCCCAGCAGCATTAGGAGCAATGTCATCATCTTTCAGCCAAGCAACCATAAGAGTTCCAATGTGTTCCTTGACATGTGACCACACATTTTTTGGTGGTTTGACTGATGTCCACAGGCACCTTTAGGCTGGGTACTTACTATCACTGCAATACTTTAGCACACAAATATACAGATTTGGCCTAAACAGAAACACAGTGCTACATGGCTTTTACAATTTAAGAAAAAAAGGGGGAAAAAAAGAAGTCATTCTGGGAACACAAAACAGAGAGAAACATCTGAGAGTGAGGTTTTAGGTTTTTCCCCCCTAGATGTCAAACTGCACTTTCAACTCCCTGAGAACATGTAATAGGATAAAAGCAAGTCTGACAGGGATTCAACAATCCAGATCTTTCAGTAACAAAAAAAGAAGTTGCAGTTTTCTGTGAGCACTGTTAAGAGCAGCCAAGTTTTAGAGGAAGAAAAAACAGTTCAATTGTTCCTTGTCTTAAAAAAGAAGTTCACAGATATGAAGAACCTGAATAAAGGCAGGTTACAAGTTTCTCCTTGTTCTCCATTCACTCCGTAGGACTGTTCAGAGAAGAGACATTTACTGTGTGAGTCTTGCCCAAGCGTAGGACTGTTCAGAGAAGAGACATTTATTGTGTGAGTCTTGCCTAAGTGTGGGCACAGTAAACATGCAATCTGAAGGGGATGCCTTCTGACAAGCACAAAATGCATCAAGATACCCACACATCCTCCCCATCAACCTATAATTTCACTGGTGAATTTGAAGACACAACCAGCATATGAATTATAACACTAATGAGACAACACAATCACATGTACTTGATTTTTTTATTGGTCTGTTAGTTTGTTTTGGTGGGTTTTTAAAGAACACAAAGTCTATGGCAGATCACACAGACTAGGCTATGCTCCTGAACAGCCTGACTAGCTCTAAAGCACAGATAAGACCCCAACCTTTCACCACACTGAGCTATTGGCCACATTCCCTGAATGAACCCTCTGCTTCCAGTAACTCATGGAAAAGTCATCTATCATTTTAACATGCTCTGCACTTAGTAGATAGAGAGGTGTCAATCATTGTGAGACACTTTCTTTTCTACTCCTCTGGGAGAATAGTGCTCAGAATTATTTAGTTGTCAAAATGTGACACAATAATGCAATACAAAAGGCTTCACTTGGTGGTGGATATGGATGAATTTTCAGGAGAGTATAATCTACTTCTTTCAGGTCATAAGAATGAAAAACTGAGCCATCAGTCTTCCAAAAAAATGTGTTCGATTCCCTAGGGCCTGAAGCCAAAATTGTGATCCCAAAAGCCCACAATTACTTCCTAAAGGCAGAGACTCCAGTCCAGTTCAATACACTCACTGTTGCACAGCTGAAGGTCTCTGTGTGTCTCAATTCAGGCAGTTGAAAACAGAGAGAAACTGGACAGAGATCCTTCCAAACTGAGTAGCAGGAGCTTCTGTTCACAGTTTGGTAGAAAAGCTTTTTATCTAGTAACTGAATAATATTCAGCCAGGATATGGAAAACACTTTTTAAAATCCATCTTCTCCCAAAAGGTTTTACATTACATCACTTATCTCCCCTCAAAAATGATGCCAATTCATCAGGGTTCAAATTTTCTTTTTTTAGGAAGCACATTCCACCTTCTTTGCTGAAATTATATAAAATAAATGATGATTCTTCAGGTAAATCAGCAGGACTAGTAGGGGCACAGTTCTGCAGCTTAGTGGTTCAGACTTTCATCTGGGAATGTAAGATTCCATTTATGGTTTTTAACCAAAAGTTGTCCAAAGCAAACATAGCTAAAGGCATTTTCTCAAGTCTTTCAAACCCATGTGTGACTTTCCTCTTCATCCTCTAAAATCTTGCAATTTGCTTTCAAAGCTGGGAACCTCTCAACTGGACACCACATTCCTATATTGAACCTGCCAATTGTACACCTGAGCTAAAAGTCATCTCTGCTTGTACTCCTGCCTTAACAGCTGGAGGAGTTGTGCGATGACACCACTTCCCTGAGCTGTTTTTTTTGCCAGAATATCACACTAGAAATTCACATCCTTGATTACCAAGACAGCTAAGTCTTTCTCAGAGTCACTGCTTTCTAAAAAACAGTTGTATCACAACAGCAATATGACTGTACCACAGTCATTTCTTTCCTAGCACTACAGGTACTAGTTTGTTCATTTGCTTTAATTTATTTTGCCATCTTAAAAGAAATACAAAATCATCTTGCACATATTGTTGCTCTATGACACCGACATACAGATTATTTTTACTCACATGAGGATCTTAGCATCATTTACAGGACATTTTAGCAGCAGTGATTTACTCTGAGTTCACTAAGGAGCACATTGGGTAGTGGTGGGACCCACAGCTCACCCATGGGGAGCCCCATTCAAACCCTTCTCATGCCATTGTAACTTCCCACTGACAAGTACATTTCAAGATCTGTCAATCAGGTCAATGAATTCATCATTCATTCAAAATGCACTCTAGTGCTATTCTCTACTGCCACTCTGCTTAATGTGATAGGTGAAATAATTTGAAATTACAACAATTTACAGAAAAGTAGTGATGGGCTCAAGTCTTCTATCTGCTTCAGAACAGAGTAGCATCCAGAAACTAGGCGGAATTTAAGTTTTTAACAACATGTCTTAGAGACAACAAACCTTTAAAGCTAATGAAAGTTTGTGTTTTAGTCTCACAGAACTAATGTCTAAGAACTATAGCCAAAATCCTCCATCTCAGGTAACAGGTTACAGAAATGTGTGAAACAGAGCAAGAGAGGATGGTTGGAAAACCTCTTTGAAATGAAAAGTAACAGTATGTGGCTGAGTGGCTGCCCAGAATTAGAAATCCTTGACAGAGAGACTGGGAAGAAACTGTGCTCCTAGACACTACAATAGCCCTGAACATGAAATACTGACCACCCAAAAACTCAAGCCACAGACGAGGCCAAGTGATTTCCTCCTGACCTCTAAGGAGCTCCCTGTGCTCCATCTCATCAAGTATTTTATGTGGGGACTGGGAAGGCAACACTTGGAATTTCTGTACACTTCAACCAAAATTAACCATAAGATATGCCTCCAAATACATAAAGAGAAAATTGGCCTCCACGATCGCAATTAAATATACATTATAGCAAACCTTCTGACTGCATTAAGATTTGATTTCAGTTCTTCCACAAAACAAACACTTAACCACAGGCAATTGCAACTGCATTTCTGTGTGAAATTCCACAAGACACTCCTGACAGAAAGAGCTGATTTCATTCCTGAGAATTCTTAACTAATTTAAATTTCAATGAAGCAAGTGCACACCTGTCTGCACATTTTTTTCCTCAAAATATATCAAATCTTCAGTACCAAACCAGTGAATCTTTCAAAGCAAAAAACCAAACCAAAACAACAACAAGCAAGCCCAAAAAACCCTCAAACAAATCAAACCCACCAAACAATGAAGCATTTTAGGAGTTAGGGATTATACTTTGACTGTTGCCATTGAATTCCATTTTAGTATCTGGTTGATATGCTCTATGTTATAATAGCTTTATTGGCATGACAAACATACTACAATAAAATTTAAAAGAGCAAATATCATGTACCAAGTGATTTTAACAAGAGATTTTACAATTCCAACAGCCTGATGTTCACTGTGTTCTGTTCTGACATAGACATGGCACTGACGAACACATATCCAGGGAAGAAAATGTGACTCTGCTTCTCAAAATCTTGAATACATTTTTCATCAGAATCAAAATACTATAAATGGATTCATTCTGGCTGATAATGGTCTTTCATGAAATAACAAATGTAATTTGGGCTTGTGCAGCGTTTTGAGGCAATGAAGCAGAGGAGTTTATTTGTTGTATTGTTTTTAATCCAACACTATTTGCAAATATTAGATGACAATGATAAACACAGAGCAGTCAGCTGTTTCAATTAATTCCCTGGAAAAACTTTGCTATGCATGTTCTTCTCCAGAATATATAATGCAAAACAATGTACTATAGTGACTTCCTGGAAAAACTTTGCTATGCATGTTCTCCTCCAGAATATATAATGCAAAACAAAGTAATATAGTGACTCATATGAAAGTTTTATTTTAAATGTAGATTTTTAAATGTTGGGTAAGGGCAGAACTCTTGAAGTGGTATAATTGAGTCAAGTGCACTGTTAATAAAAGAACTGGTGAGCTGCAGAAATCATGTTCATGTGCCAAGAAAATATCACATGGACTATCATCACGTGGCCCAGGGTCTTCACAATTCCTACAAAGGCACAGAATGAATAAAAATTGCCTCATGATCACAAAACAAACAGAAAAGACAGAAAGGAAGAAAGGGGGGTCTTTCAGTTAAATCCCCAGAATAGAAAAGACAGAAAGGAAGAAAGGGGGGGTCTTTCAGTTCAATCCCCAGAACCCAGGACATGCCAAAAAGATATAAAAAATCATCACCTTTTTAGAAATCTCTATTTCTCATTTTGTTGGCTTGCTTTTTAAACATGACCTGCTGTTAATCTCGACAAGAGCCCTGATCCAAAGCCAACAGTACTATAGTCAAAGAAATTCAAAGTAATCCTCTGGGGACTTTGCATCAGGTTGCTCTCCAAGTATCCCAAGAATCTCAAACTGAGGGCATAAAATAATCAACAAATAAGCTCTTGATTGTAAGAATCACTCTTCATGCAAGTAATGCCACTGAATTCAATGTTTCTTTGTAATGACTGTTTACATAATGCTTACTCAAAATTAAGGTGTAATCCTTTGCACACTGCTCAAATCCTGAGCTGTAACACAAAATGAGTTCAGGAAATTCAGCCTAAAATATAATTTCCCTGGTGTAAGAGCTTTCAGGGTAAACCTGAATGTGTCATGAAGTCTCATACCGTGCTCCTCTAAAGGAAAAAAAAATGCAAATCTCTTACTAGTTCATTATTCCTCTGCAGAAAAATTAAAACTGTATACTAAGTGCCACAGCCCAGCAGAAGTTGTCTGTTGACAGAAAGACTGCTCAAGATCTAACATCCATCCATGCTAACTCTTCCTGAAAGCTTTTACTTCAGACCTGGTCTACACTGGTCCCATGGACTGAACTTCCCCATGGGACTGGAACACATGTGGGCTACTCCTGGATCCCACCACCTAAGCAATTTTCATCCGAAAGGAATCCACTTCATGTGCTTTGCAACCAACCCACATTGCAAACTAAAGTATAGCAAGTGGGGGCAATGGGGTAACTCACTTTGGAAGAGCAAATTTAACCCAAGTCAAAAGCTGGGTTTAGAGGCACTCAAAGAGCAACCAACATCCCAAGAAAACCCGAACAGATCTATGTAACAGGGAAGCTCATGATTGTCCCTGCTCCTTCATAGAGTGAGGCTAATTTAGATCATAGTGCCCCACTGCCCCCAAGAATATTTACCAAGTGATTTTCATTGGGGAAATATCTGGAGACTTCTGGCATAACAAAAAGTTCCTTTCCAACAGCACTTGTATTATGATCTTCAGTATTGTGTACAGGCTGCAATGTTTCATTGAAATCGGCTCACAAATATCAATACAGTGATTCACATGAAAAATTATGCTTTTCCTTAAGAGTTTGCAAGCCTGAGCCTTTAGTCCAGATGTTTGCAAAGTGCTGGATTAGAATGGCCACAAATTTGTTTACAGGTGCTTTGCAATGTATAATACACAATATTATTCATCAAGAGTAACTCCACTAAAATCAGAGACAGACAGGGCTAGAGCTGGTAGGAGTGAATACAAATCAAGCTGTAAAAGTCTTGCTTTGCTTTTTTTCTTGTCCCTAGTGGTAGGCAGAGATACAAATTACACACAAGCAAAAGATTTTACTATTACCTTAGAATCACATAATTAATATCAAATTAATTTCTGATACTAGAAAAAATGCTTTAACTAGTACTGTATTACACATCCTGTTCACAAAGAGGTTATTAATAAGCTTTGCTATGTGGGTCAGTCACTTGATTCCTAAATAATGGCCTTCCAGTTAATAGAAAGGAAAGGAAAGTAAATCACTGGTGTTTCAAGACTGCCCTTTAACCTTGTCACCTAAAGGAACAGAAGAGGCTGCCATTAAGCTAAAAGGGCTCCAGATTTCAGACTTATCTTACACTGTGGTTTATACAACTCACTCATCTTGTAAAGGTGAGTACAGACCTGATTGAGAGATGATGAAGAAAGAAACCTGACAGTGCAATGACCTCTGTGGTCAGAGCCAACAGTAACAGTTCTGGGAACTGATCTTGGATTAACTTCTTCCCCACCTTTTCTTTTCAAGGCCTTTGAAATCTGTGACAAACAGTTCTGTGTTAACTTTTGCACTACTACTACTACATACATAACACTCTTACAGAAGCAGCTTTGCAATAAATGCAATCCTCATGAAGAATGAAGTAATATTTCTCAAGTCTCAGTCCTCTGCAGCCTCATCATTGCTGCAATGTGTCACTGAGACAAGACCAGAAAGGAAAACAGACAGACATGCTGTCTATGCATGCAAACCAGGGACATTATCCTGGTTGGACCTATTTTCCTACAGGGACATGAGACAGAAAAGCAATACAGTCTACCTGTCATTTCTAGTGTATTAGTTCCTTAGCAGAGGCAGGAGGCAGAGCAGGGTGTATTAGGTCACGTACCACAATTTTGCTTTTCATGGTTTAGAAGAGTGAGTCAATTCAAGGGGTGCAATACCCCTGGGCAAAGATACGAGTCTGGGATGTAAAAAAATGTGGTTCAGTTTTCTGTATTAATGTAGAGGTCTCGCTTGATGGCAGATTTATCACTCCTATTCTGACTCATTTCCTCAGCTATTAAAAGGGAAAAAAGGCATAAAAATTCCTCCACAGGTAAACAGACTCACACCTGTAAGGCAATCTGGTAATAGGATAAGGAGTTTACATGAAAACACAGAGCTAATTACATGGTAAAGCTGTTCTCCAGCCTGTCCCTCAATTGCAAAGATGTGACACTGGAACAGCTGTATGATGGGACTGGGACACAGCGGCCATGACAACCCCAAACAGCCAGAAACATTATTTTCATAATTTAATCTGGATTTAAGGGTCTAAAAGTCATTGCTGTCACTGAAACTTGCCCTCTATGGTCTTTGAGTAGGTAAGCAAATTAATTTTTTCAAATGAGTTTAGCTGAATGAAAAATGTGAACATTTTTGCATGCCTACTACAAATGCACAGCATCTATTTTTATAAGGGTTTTTTAGTAAGCAGCTTACCATGCATGCAATGACTTCATGCAGCTTACACAAAACAATGATACTTAAAAATTGTAACAGACAAGCAGACAGATTGCAGTAATTCCAAATTCCTTCCTACAGGAGACTTTTCCAATAACCTAATAATGAATGCACTCCCCACACAACCTCCTTCCACCCCCCCAGTGTACAGCTAGGACCACTGTACTGGGGCTGTCATTTTCCATGGCTAAATGAGCACCAATCAGCCTGGTAGCTATTCCACCACTGCTTTCAGAAAACTGAAAGAAGAGCTATGCCAATTAAAAAGTAAAGAGCCATATCCCCTTTTATGATTGCTCTTAATCTACTTTGATTTAATTTGGCTTGCACAGTTAAGGATCCTCCATACTGGTCTACTTTCACTCACATAAAAAAGCTAAATACATGTGGGTATAATTACAAACATAGAACACCGTTTGGGCTAGTGGAATTTTACACAGCTGATTATGCCACTAGTTCCATAAACAAAAGGTACATCCTGCTGATGCACCTTGGCTGAAGGGAAGCACATGGCCAGGGAGATGCACAACACAAAGCAGAGACAGCCCAAAGGTGCCACCAGTGCCACTGTCAGCAGCTGCAAGCACAGCAACTTCTGTGATGCAAACACCTCACCCTCAGATTCTGTGATATCTGGGGGGAGAGGAAGAGACAAGGAACCATCCTTAGTCTCTGCTAATACCTAAGAAGTTCAGGCAGCCTATAGCTCCAATGTCCTATACTATAATTTCTCTCTGTGTATATAAGGATTATCTTCCATGAGGATTTGCTGCATTGGCTTAGCAGATGCAGAATTCATGTAACAGGAAAATCAATCCTTATTCTTCATCTACTCAGAAAAAAAAAGCCAACCAACACCACTTCAACTGTAATTACATTTGCATTTGATTCCAGTATTTTCCTTACCTTCTGTTTGAGCCTAGAATTTCGAGAAGACTCATTCTGTTACCACATCCCAAGAAGCTGATGTGCATATTTTAGTTGAACTGGGCAGGACTCCCCTGATATGAAATTATCAGAAGCTGACTGGTACATTCATTCTTCAGTTTCAACAATGGCACTTGGTTACTGGCTTTTTTTCCCCCAGAAACCTTTAAGCCTGTGCCTTCAATGTGGCATTAACTGCTGATGCAATACAGCACTAACACTCAGACAAGGCACCTAGAAGCATTAAAACAATCTCATACAAAGTGTTTTAATAACCACAGCTTCACAGAACTAATTGAGAAAAAACAGAGGAAGCATTTTATTCATGCAAATATTTCAACAAATCTACTTAACTCATCAAATTTAAAATGGCTAGGAGGACAAATGCATATGTGATGACTTTTAAGTATTGCACATTCTGACCAGCATTCTAGAAGCACTTAGTTTAGGCCTTCGTGTATACAAATCACTTTGTCCTTTCCTGTTCTTTATCTCTCACTGTCCTTTCTTCTGCACATAATGAGCTTCTAAATTTCAAGCCATTTAGTCATATCTAACCTTTATAGCATTTTTCTTCTGATGGATGCGTTCCTACAAAATGAAAATTGTTCTATAATAGTAGAGATTTTTCAATGAAGGAGTGCTCGGTATGCAGTAAGAAAATGCTAATCACATGAATAATTTTTCACTGCATTTATGCAGCATAATATTTAATAATGTGGGTTTATCACAGCATTTCACTAAATGATGTAAAATTCACTACTGTAATATAGAACTTATTCACTGAGTTGTTCAAAAGCTGTTCTCTCTCCTCAGCAGTCACTAACAACAGGAAGAGAAAATGTTCTGAAATATAAAGCAGAAAGCTGATTAGAATGGGTTTTCTATTTCTTGTTAGTGATGGGCTCCAAGCATGGCTTTGAATTTATTTTTTCTTTCCTTCTCCCAAAGTTGATTTTTGAGGGTTTCTTTAATTAGTTTAAATCTCTTGTACTTTACAAAATAACTGGGCAAGAAAAATATAATTAATGTCCATTGGTGGTGATGTACATCCCTGAATCAGCAAACTCAAACGAAGGAAAACCTGTACAACTGGCATCACCTCACAGAGATGAAGCCAAAAACACTTCCCAAGGAGACCTTCCCATCCTCTTAACTAGCCACTACTGCTCCCAACAGACACAACTCAACAGAGCAGCAGAGAGGAGTCATCTCCTTTCCATGAAGGGTGAATGCACACGACTTCTGACAAAATCTCTGCTGCAGTTCTACCTGTGCAAGCTGACAGGCTAGAGCACAAAAACTGGATCAGCAAGCATGGTCCTTCACCCCTGGATGCAAATCCCTCCTGCATCATGATACCCAATGCAGTTACTGCCCAGACATGGCTTTAGGACCTTCTTAGTCCCCTCTGCCTAGACATCTCTAAGAGTACTAAACAAATTCAATCCCAGTGAATGCTACTTGCTAAACCGAGTGTGCAATCAAGATGGTTCTGGTAGCAAACATGGACATGAACTTCTCCAATTTGCTCTAATGCTGAAAAATACCATATTGTCTGCTGCAAAACTGAAAGTTTCTTTCTGTCTAAAGTAAACTCTGCCAAGACATCTGCCACAGACATCAGATCCTATTTTTTCTATTTCTTCTCTAGAAGAAAATAATATTGAGGGGAAAATAACATTTCCAATTGCCTAAAGCACCAAATTACAACTCAGTGTATTATATGACATTAGTAATAAGGTAAGAAAAGATTATCATCTTTAATTTGAATCAATTATTTTACTTAGCTACTGGTTAGCAATTGCTTTTCTGCTAAGAAAAGATAATAAACCAATTATACAACTCAACCACTCACAGAAGTAATAGGCAAACAACAGGCAAATACAAATATTTTTCTTCATAAAATTATTTTATAAACTCTTCAACCATCACAGATATTGTGTGAGGTCCTACCCATTTTAAACTAGGTGCCATATTATTCAATTTTTGAATAGTCTTTAGTGCAGCTGACCCTAGATATAGTTAACATTTTAGCCATTGACTGCTAAATGTAAGAAAGGACCTTGTCTGTCATAAGTCAATGTACTACCACTGACATCAATGGAGCAAATTCAGAAACTGCAGCTGATGGACCTCTTTATATCTCTTGAGATGAATCTTTTCAAGTTTATATCTTTTCAGTTTATACCTCTAAAGATGAGTCTTTTCAAGTTAAGGTGGTGATGACCACCTTAAAACTATTCCAGACATGCAAAAGAAGGTCCACTATACTTTTCACAAGAATTTTAATGCTTGTAAACTATTCCAGACATGCAAAAGAAGGTGCACTATACTTTCCACAAGAATTTTAATGCTTGAGTTGAAATCAGTGTCATATAGTGTAGACATCATAGTCAAGGTGCATAAAAGAAATAACTTCTGGGTGGTGATGACCACCTTAAAACTATTCCAGACATGCAAAAGAAGGTCCACTATACTTTTCACAAGAATTTTAATGCTTGTGTTGAAATCAGTGTCATATAGTGTAGACATAATAGTCAAGGTGCATAAAAGAAATAATTTCTATACCAAGAGTATCTTTCATTAGAACTTTGTTGCAGCAGGAGGAAAAAAAAACATAGACAAGCTTTAAGGGAAGAAAATCTTTATTGCCCTTCTGATGTTTCTTTCTGCTGGAATTTAACAACAGTTCAATTTTCAGATGCCTTGCTTATCATGAAGTCACCTAACAAAGTAGCATGAAATGCTACTGAATCATAATTGCTTGTTTCACTTAGAAAATAGTTACTACCAGGTGAAGAAGAATCTGAGAACAAAACATTCTGAAATTCTCTCAATCCATAAGCCCTGAGAGTCTCTTTACTCACTGCTGTTAGGACCTTCAAACTAATAGTCATGAGGCTCTCAGTGTCTTATAAAAAATCCACTCCTCCCCACCTAGGATTGACTTGGCAAAATTTATTGAGCATTCAGTATTGAGAACTGACTATCATTAGCAGTACTAACCAAATATTGTCTCTGAAAGAAGAAATATTGATGAGATGTTAGCAATATACACACAAATATTCAACTGTGAAAAATGTTCTTTCTTCTGTGAAGTGGTTATGTACTCTGGACCATTCTGGCAAGGGCAGTGCATCACTTGCAAGACCCACTGCACATGCAACACAAAGGAAGTCACACTGACATAAAGACCCTTCAGTTAGGCTCATGCTCCTCTAAACCTTTCTCTGCAGGGCAGAGGGAAGAACATTTATATTAAAGAATAGTCAATGCAAAAAACTGTTCAGCAAGTGATTTCTTTTACCAGATTCTTCCAGATTTATGAACAGAGATGGCCATAAAATTTCTCTTCTGAACCTGAATATTCTTCATCCATTTTCAATGTTATAGTGGATACTAAAAAACTCTGAAAAGCTAACAGCATGATATAAGAAATAGGACTTCTG
Source organism: Acanthisitta chloris (assembly GCF_000695815.1). Classification (NCBI taxonomy): domain Eukaryota; kingdom Metazoa; phylum Chordata; class Aves; order Passeriformes; family Acanthisittidae; genus Acanthisitta; species Acanthisitta chloris. Next base: position 92,946 of record NW_008657495.1, on the reverse strand, counting down.
CCTACAAGATTCCTTTCCCACTTTGTGAGCAGGACTGCACCAAAATCACATTTCTTAAATGAAATCCTGCACTCATGGAATGAACACAGACACAGTGCAGCAACAGAGTCCCAAAGACAACTAAAACCAGTAAGATTATTTTAGAATTTAGATATTCAAGCACTTATTATTCAAGCACTGTTGGGTCAACAGACCCAAACCTGCTTTGCATTTATTTGTTTCTCAAAAGTTGCATGACTTGTGATTCAAAAGGTAAGTAAAAATCACTTGGAAATATTCTTTGTAAACAAATTTCTGTATATCAAGTCATATACACAATGTATAACAGAAAGCACAAAAAAATTTACATTTTCCTCTTAGGTTGACTACATCACCTAAACCAGAGACACAGACACATTCAAGACTCTTGGCCATCAAGACTTGGGGAGTTAATTCAATTAAAACAACTAAAAATGTCACTGTAAGGACTTTGTTCTGACAAAAAAAATCTAAACTTAAAAAAAAAAAAGGTTGTTAGTTAAAAGTCCAATATGTGCTTAACATTGCAAAATGTGGGTTCTTTCAGACACTTCTACTTACTGTGGAAAGGAAAAATTTTAAAAAAATCATATGAAAGAAGTCAGAAGGGAAAGATGCTCATGAAGTATAATTTATCTAAACCCTAATTGGTGAAAATTCAATGTATTCAATATATATAAAAGGAAGCAACCTGAACAATCCATAACCTTTTCCTTCTCTTTTTTTCTTTTCCTCAGAAGGGCAAATGGATTTTTTTTCAATATTAAAAATGAGCTTAAATTTATAATACAAATTCTTTTATGTGGTTAAAGTTTTTTCTTCATCTTTGGCATTCAATTTTTGCATGCTTCAATCCCACAGGTAACCATCACCATATATAAATACATGAATATTATCCATTTTCTCCCTGACAGCAATTTTCTGTTAGAGACAAAAGAAAACAAGCAACAAAAAAATTATAAGCAAGTAAGTACCTAAGTAGAAATGGATTGAGTTATGAGTGGGTGAAGCTTCTATTAAAATGAAATGAATGACAAAATTTTTAACACCTGCAGGCTCAGTAAAGATTCGGAGATGAAAATTCTTTACTACTTAAAAGTTGTGACATACCTGCTACCTGTGACACACCCTGAATCCTGTGCTCAGTTCTGGGCCCTTACGGTCAGGAGGATATTGAGGTGCTGGAGCAGGTCCAGAGAAGAGCAACGAGGCTGGTGAAGGGACTTGAGCACAAGTGCCATGAGGAGAGGCTGAGGGAGCTGGGGGTGTTCAGCCTGGAGAAGAGGAGGCTCAGGGGAGACCTTATCACCCTCTACAACTCCCTGACAGGAGGTTGGAGTCAGGTGGGGGTTGGTCTCTTCTCCCAGGCAACCAGCAGCAGGACAAGAGGGTACAGACTCAAGCTCTGCCAGGGGAGGGTTAGGTTGGATATTAGGAAGAGATTTTTTACAGAGACAGTGCTCAGGCATTGGAATGTGCTGCCCAGGGAGGTGGTGGATTCACCATCCCTGGAGGTTTTCAAGATGAGACTGGATGTGGTACTTAGTGCCATAGACTCGTAACCACAGTAAGGTTGGACTCGATGATCCTTGAGGTCTCTTCCAGCCTAGTTGGTTCTATGATTCTATGATTCTACTCAATGGAACAGTGCCCAAGATTGCTGCTGAATTTGTCCCAGGATTTTGTTACTAAGTATAGAAAGCATATGTCTGATGAAACAAAACAGGTTCAGGGTTTTTCACCAAGTCCTCTGAAATTCCACTTTTCTTGAAAGAAATATAACCTGCTATTATAAATATGGGTTTAAAAAATAAATTTAAAAAATCAATGGAGGGAGTGGGAAAAATCCACAACAAAACAAAACCTTATGAACTACTGTCAATAGCTGTAAAGTACACCAGGAATAAAGCAGCATAGCAATCAAATCAAGGTCAAACCAGAAAGCTGACTTCAATATTGTATTTGAAGCAAATAATCTAATTAGCTAAATTGATAGATTAATATAAAGATATTAAGTCCTTCTAAATCCTAAGAAAGCTCTAAGAAGGCTTCTGTCAGTTGAATTATAAGCCACAACTACAGGCTCACAACGTAATGTAATCAAGTCTTTAATATAGAGCCAAATAAATATTTTAATACCAAACTCTTACATAAATCCTGAAATGGTGATAAACTAGGACCCTCACTTTTTTTTCCAGCAGATCTCACATGTTACAGTCACCACTTCCAGCAATTTAGAAACTGCCATGCAGCCTTAAAGAAGAATTCTGATGAACTAAATTCATAAAATTTCTGTACACCACAATATACAGTGAGGTAGTATTTGTCTACGTGAGATTCTTCATGATTCAAACAGTACAGCAGACCCTGAGGAACACATCTACTATGCTAAGTTTTAGAGGATTTTCAGTCTTTAGAATCTTTTCTCCTCTAATTGTTTTGAAGATTTTACTATTGCTTCTATGGGCTTACACACAGCCACTAAATGAATCTGAAAAAGGATTAAAATAAAAATATCGAATTAGATACAGAAAACCAATGTGTACACACTCTCAGCACTTGCAAATATGTAAATGCCCCAGGAAAAAAAACAGTCCAGGACTATTAGGGTGCACAGTTTAGTTTGCAGCTGTGAAGATGTGCCAAAGGCTATCAGACATTATTCTTTGGTATTGCAATTTCCTCTCACAGTTTAGTCTTAGGATTCTGGTACATTAATGTTGTCGTAAGTGGTCTGTTGAACAGCAGAAAGTAGATTTTTGTCTTTACCTTATCTCTCACAGGTTCTCTCAGCTCTACTCATACTCCATACAAATCAGGCAAAGCTTCCCTCCAAAGCACACCAACTCAGATTTGCAATGTCTACTTTTCCTAGCATCAAATTGGAAAAGCTAAAAGCTTAAAATTTGTGAGTATGAACCACAGACACACCAAAGGATTTAGGAGGCTAAAAATCTATTTTCAGCATATGAGGTTTTTATATCCTCAGACACCATCTGAAATGAAATCCAAAGCAATAAGCCCCTTTGTCAGCCAGCTCAGAGCACCCCAGACCATGAGTTGGAAGAGCCTTTCTTTCACCTGAGCAGAAAGCACAAAGCTAAAGCAATTAATCTCAACACGTTCAACATGAGCCTCTAAGACAATCCTTTTCTCCTTCCTTTTACAACTCTCTGACAATCCATACTGTGATGTTTTAACACTGAGAGCCAAAACAAACCTCACAAGTCTATGTTGGAGGCATTTGACACAACCTTGCCTTGGTGCAGAAACTTTTTGATCACATATTTCTCATCAATTTACAGAACACTCACCTCAAGGATTTCAAGAAATTGTTAATGGAATGGAACTAACAACTGCAGCTACTCAGTAATCATCTAACAGTATCATTAAAAATAAATTTTAAGTCCCTATGACTACATGTCACCATTCATCTTGCAAGCAACTAAATTTAGTGGGAACTAGGCTGTAAGTCAAACAGCCACCTTTGAAACTTTTAGTCTGTAAACACAACAGGTATTTCAGAGCTCTACAAAACAGAAACCATTTTAGAACAGAAATTAAACTGCATGAAAGGACTGTGTTATCAGGCACAGGGTATTTCACATAGCTGTAATTACAGTGTGATAAAACTGTACAATAGTGCTGTAATCAAACATTCCAGCAAAAGAAACCTTGGATGCTTTTTCAGCTTCAGGACTACACTGCTGTCTTTTTTATTAAATTACATAAAAGCTTTTTACTAACCACTTTCTATTCCAGCATGCAGGCACTTAGCTAAGCAGAAATTTAGGGAAAACAGAAAAGAGAACAGAGCATTCTTCAGAGCCACAGTCATGAAGACTTTTCTTCTTTCAATATTATTTTCTGAATTGTTTTCTTCTTGTTCCTCTTTCAGAACAACAGCATTTTATTATGTCACTTGTCTTACAGGCTCTTGGGCTCACCTTCAGTACCACTCTCTATTTAAAAACTATCAGAGATCCTTTCTTACCCATGCTAACTAATTGTTACTTCAGATGATCAAATAACTGGTATTAGAATTCCCATCTAAATTATATAATTACATAGCTCTAAGCTATGCAGCAGTAGGTTATATAAAATATATTACAGACTTTTGACATCCAGTTTGGGAGTCAAATACCCCACTCACAGTCAAGTACTTTGCCTATTACAGTCTGTGCAACACTCAGGATCAATGAATAATCATTCTACCCAAAATGAACCTACTGAAGCACAAAGCACTGAAAAATCCCTGCTCCAGAACATACCAGAGGGTGGTACTTTCTTCATTTATCTGGGAAACAAAAGTCAATCTCTAATCCAACAGAAGGAGAAGTTCCTTGGCTCTCTGATGATTGAAGTACATGCCTTACAACCTTTGGGCTAACACAGTCACATTGGATTCTGAAAAAAAACCAAAAATCCAAATCCAAAAAAACTCAATTGTAGACGATTAAATGTTCATTGCATATTACACAAAACCAAAAATCCAAATCCAAAAAAACTTAATTGTAGAGGATTAAATGTTCATTGCATATTACACGTCAAGTAAGTGTTCCACCCCTGGACCACACAGCACTAGATGCAGCTTTGAGCCAAACTGATTTTGCAGTTGCTAAAGAAGGGCAAGATATTGGACCTGTGCAAAGGTGATGAGGTTGAAGGACCATAGAAGCTATCAATAAAACAGAAGAGGAGTCATCTGAATGTTAATCAAAAGCTCCTATTATTTTCTCCTGACAAATGGCTGGAGTAAGGGCTGAGAAACCTTGGAAGAAATTCAGAAGTTTAATGTTAATGACAATGAAGGGGAATTATTTGCATCATCTTGGACAGAGGATGCTCAAATATTCAGGACTGTCTGATCTTCTCTTAAATTATGCAACTTAATAATTATTTATCCAAAGTATATGTGAAGACTTATATATCTAACACTGCCAAAATAATGAAGCAGATACAGTAGCAGATAGAAAGATATAAAAGTTAATATAATTAAAAAGATGAGACTGACCTTCACAGTCATAGTGAAGTGACCTTCCTATATTTGTTAATTCAGATCTTTTAGGACCACAACCTTTAGCAAACCATATTTATGCAGACTTAACCGCTGACAACATTTCATTTTTAAAAGTCAAACTCCAAGGACTAATGATGGATGAACCAAGGTGATAGCCCATCATCACCAATATTACAACACTTGGTCTTTTTCAATAGTGATTATTTTAGTAATTAAATAAATAAAATCAACATTAAGGTCAAGAACAGGCCTAGATTTCCTGAATCTCATTTGTAACCCAGAATCTCTTTTTTTAACCTAGAGATATAATTTGTGAAATTTTTTTTAAACACTTGATTCAGCTGTTTATGAATCTGTGCCTTTGCTCATCACTGCAATATAAAATATCAACCTGAATTGGTTAGACATGAACTCCAGTAGGCTTTCATAATTCCTCTGTCTTTGTTCACCTGTGAGTTAGACATTTCACAGCTCCCACAGGTAGACTAGATTTATATGGGGTTTTTTAAGAATAAAGTAAGAGTTATGCTGCAAAGTAAGTGCCAGAGCATATAAGTGTTATGCACAGGGGAGGTGGTTGCCTACAGATAATCACATCGACTGTCCTCCACTTACTATCCTCATCTCGACCCCATTTCTCAACTATTTCTCTGCCTTACTTGATACACGTAAGAGAGAGTAAGCTGCTCAAACTCACTCACAAAACTCCATCATAAGTGTGATTCCTTCTCACACAATCCAAAGTGTACCAATAACAAACAGGATTTTGCCAGATATATCAGTGGCAGCAGAGTCAAAGTTGCAGGGTCAGTTTGTTTATCCCCCCAAGAGCAGCAAGAGGGGCAATCAAGGAAACATACAAAAAATCAGAAGAGCATTTAGCATGAAAACAGATTCTCATTTTATTGACTACACTAGATTAAGTCTCTTTCTCCAAGGTGACTGGAGGAACAGTTCAATAGCTCAGACAACAAAATGAAGAAAGCAGAGACAAATGAAGAGGTATTGGTATCCCTGAAAGAGTTTTGGAACTAGTCCATCATTGAAGGGAATGCCTGTCAGAAGAAGCAGGTACAGGACAGTAAGAGTCAATTTCAGTTCACAATTGCTGCTGCCCACAATTCATGCAGAGACTTTGGAACAACCACACCCTCTTTCTACTTCAAATGGGGAACATTCCTGAAGCTTTGTGCTGGTATTGACCCAGCCTACACCTGCACATAGAACTGGACTTGGGGCTGGTCTTCAGGCAGAACCAAAAATTCAGTCCAAGTTTGTGCTGTGAATACCAACTTTATATCCCACCACCTGATAGTTCTGTCCAGACGACAGATTACATTACAACTTTCACAGTGCATGTCAACATTCTCCCTTCTGTTTTCCAGTAAAGTGCAACAACCCACAAAACCAGGAACAGAATGCTACCAGCAGAGACAAGCACAAGCAAGTGTGCACTGGGAAGAATTTGTTTACTAGAGCGAGTTCCAAATTAACTGCAATTTCTTGGGGAGGGACAGGGGAACAACACCAATAGAAAAACAGATATGTTATGTTTTCAAGGCTGTACAGGATCTGACTATGAAAATCAAACTGCATAAGGAAAAGGGACGTGTTGAAAAAGATGTTAAAACCAGTCATTTTATAGAGGCACATCTTTGATTCACTTTCTGTACCTATGACACAAAATAATCTATGAAAAGCAAAAGAATACAGCTAGAAACAGAAATTTCCACTTATAAAAATTTACAGATTATATACTCAATTCAGGGGAAAAAACCTGATAAAATAATACCTCAAGTACAGCAACCACCAACCTTTTTATTGTTTTCCTTCACTGTAAGACAAGTGTTGCCTTGATTACATTAAAATTAAGACATAATATGGATAAAATAATGATTTTCTCAGAACATATAATGAACCTTTTGATCTTGCTGTCACAGGACATCTCGAGGCAAGTGGTAATTAGTCGTAGCAAAGCTTTGGCAGAGCATTTATTGTGAAAGCATAAACTTGAGTAACATGGCAGAAGTCCTACTGATTTTAATCACAGTAGACTAATAGTGTCAGGATCACAATGAAACTGTTTCCCAGAAATCGTGGAAGTTACCTAGTTTGGATTTTGGCAGGTCAGACTACTACATGCTCACCTTCACACCCTCTGTAATGTATTTTTAAAGCTGGCGTGTACTTTGCCTGCATCTTTTAAATTTGCTCACCTTCACACCCTCTGTAATGTATCTTTTTTTTAAAGCTGGCGTGTACTTTGCCTACATCTTTTAAATACCTATCTTATGGAAAGGACAGGCTATCCATCTCTGGAAGAGCTTATCCTTCTGTCCCATCTGTGAGGCAGGACACCCACTAGCTTCACTGTCATCATTCTCCACTCCACTGGGAATAAATACAGCAAATCTGCCTTAGGGGACAAGGACAGAGCCCACTGCCTTCCCTTCTCAAACTCCTCAGTTTTTTGTATAGGAGGACTAGTGTGGTGACTCTTAAGTGATCCCATTAACCCATAGAGAAAATATATTACATACTATTTTATAGTACACACACATATCTTATAATATCATATAATTTGTATAACCATTTTAAAATAAAATGCTTTTCTAACAATGGCTTTTATAGCATTAACTGTTCATGCAACACAACCATCATGCTTTGAGTGTTAGGTTTCGCTAAAGATTGTAGTTTATTCTAAAACTCACAACTTTGAGGTATCCTGACAAAAGCTACAAACACTTCTGTAGGACTCTGACTTATGAATGGCTTCTAATGCCTTATTAGACTTTCGGGGGAAAATGCTTGCCCAGAAGTCCTTCAACAACCTGTCCACTGCCAACTGAAATACTCATTTTAGAAATTGTAAACAACACTATCAGGCATGTGTTACACCTCTCATCACAGAGAGCCTGTTCTTAATAAGGGAAGCTGCACTTCTACAGAAAACTGAGTAGTACATTCAGAAAACCAAGCTGTGCAACCTGCCACATTTCTAACTACGCTCAGACTGATGTAATTCAAAAATTCAGAATTATTTACTGGTATTTTTCTTTGCACAGCCTGCTGTTCTCCCTCTTAACCCCAACTGCCTAAGTAATCATGCATCTTACTCATTAGTGCTCCTGAGTTCAATAACTTCTGCCCTTCATCTATATTTAGGCTGCAAGGCTTTTATGAAAGGTCTGGTTTAGCAGGTGTCCCTACAAGGTGCTGCCCATTATAGGTCCTGTAAAAATAAGTGTGTTAATTAATAACTGGATTTTCTTCCA
>NW_008657495.1:59455-84546 GCF_000695815.1 Acanthisitta chloris | reverse complement strand
TTTTTTTTTTTTTTTTTTGGAAACACTTGATTGTTCAGGTGCCTACTGCTTTAGATCCAACATGTCACTGGTGTTAATAGCACTACATGTGCATTCAGACCATTTATTATCCAGTTTAATAAGGAGGTGTTCCTTCTTTGTTCTCAGATTGTTAAGAAACAAAGAAAACCAAGGAAAAGTAAGAAAACAAATAGAAATATTTTTTCTAATCTTATCTACAGTCATTTCTTCTCCAACCATGACCAACATCCTACAACACCAACACACAAATAGGATGGCTGATCTGAGCAAACGGAACCCAAGATCTCTACAGTTCAGGGCCACTGCAGCACACATTAGTTTCTGAATTAGAAACTGGAAAATTTTTATTTTAGCCACTTAAGCAACTTGTTTCCTTCTGTCAGAAAATACTACTATCCCCCCAGCAAAATAATGTTTAAAGATTCCCATCGCAAAGAATAAAACTAAAAACCAAATAACCTCTGGGAGAATCACCTACCATGAAACACATCACTAATGCTGTGTCTGAACAGGATCCTCACCTAAGGGTGTTCCACACTTAGCCCTGCCACATTAAATGTGATGGAATGAGGCTGTCAAAGCAGGAGTTTTCAATAGGCAAGTGTGTAGCATGTCTTATTGTGCTTTGAGGAATAGACTCTTGCTTCTCACAATGACCTCTCTCATCCTTTCGACCTGAGTGCACTAACAGTTCTTACCCTGCAGCTTTAGACCACTAACAAGAATTTCCATCTGCTGCATTTTGGGTACACCTGAACAAACTGGAACAGACTTTTCTGTAGAGAAAAACCTAACAAAATGCAAAGCTAGGGATGCAGATTTATACTCAGCTTCCAGTTAGCTGTGACATGAGCTTCCAGGAGGAAAAGCAATGGGTTTGTTTGCAGAAACAGGAGATTTTGTTCTTGTCCATAAACATAGTCTGCTTGAAGAAGTCAACATTCATCAAACTGTGTTTTTCTTCCCAATTCATCAGTTTACATAGAAACTGTGATGTTTCTAAGTGAACAAAATAAATTACTAACTCTCAGAGAAAGGCAAACAGGAATTTTCCTTGATTTTTTTTCACTTCTTCACATAACTTAGTAATTAAAAAATGACCGTCTAACTTGGTTAGGCTCAGTGTTAGGCAACCTTGAGCCTGCAGAGGAAGAAATATTTCAGTCTATTTCTAGAAAAATAATAACATAACACTTGAAAGTCCTGGAGGTATGCTGCTATGAAATCAAGGTGAGGGAAGCAAAACATACATATCCCTCAAATCTATTAACAGAGGTGTTCAACAGAGTTATAAACTGGAGGAAACCCTAGTTTCAAATATTTTACCCTTGAGTTTCAAATTTGTACTAGTTTCTGTGTGGATATATTGTCATCTAAAATCAGAGTGCTTTAAATCTAAATCAGCTGAGGTTGCTTGGTCTGTTCAGCCTGGAGGAGACTGAGGGGAGACCTCGTCACTGGGTACAACTTCCTCATGGAAGGAAGTGGAAGGGGCAGCACTGACCTCTTCTCTATGGCAACCAGCGACAGGACCCAAGGGAATGGTCTGAAGTTGTGTCAGGGGAGGTTTAGGTTGGATATTAGAAAGTGGCTCTACACCCAGAGGGTGTTCAGGCACTGGAACAGCTCCCCAGGGAAGCTGTCACAGAACCAATCCTGACAGAGTTCAAGAGGCATTTGGACAATGCTCTCAGGCACAGGATGTAATTTCCAGGGATGTCCTGTGCAGGGTCAGGAATTGGACTAGATGATCCTCTAGGGTCCCTTCCAACTCTGTATATTCTGTGATTCTACAAATCCGTGATCTCTGACCAATTATACAGTAAGTGGTTTGCCTCCTACTACCTCCCTGTGGGCAAGTGGCATTTTCTGCAGAGCAATTCTCTTGAAATTATTTCACAGAATCATTTAAAGACTTACCACATTTCCAGGAAATAGTCCTTGCCTTGGCAGGTACAGCAGGGAGCAGGACACAGGCAGTCAGCATTCTGACATGGTTCTACTTATTCTTTGGTTTGTTTTAAGCATCTCTGTCTCATTTGGGTGCTGATGTGCATGGAAACATTGAGTGTTACAGGAAAAACACCCTTTCTTGAATAGCACATAGGGATTCCAGGCTTCTGTCTGTGGTTTTTATTGATTTCTCCAGCTTCAGCACATTTCTTTATGTTTGATCTAAAATTGACCATTCACTTACAAAGCAGCACTTTGGGGGGCAAGGGAAAATATGCAACAAATTCATTTGTTACAGCAACTCCCTTCAAGCTACTTGATTTGAATTCCCTCAACATTTCTGTCATTGGTTAGAGCACAATCACTTCTTTTTGCATTAAGTGTTAAATAGTGGCATTTAGACACTGATAGATAGGTGCAAAGGGAAAAAAGGTCATTGAAAAGATATTTTGTCAGCAAAATAGACCTGCAGGTCTAGATAGCGTTGTAAGCTATTATTATTCAAAGATGCCATTCATTTATTTTTTTATTGACTTGAAATTTGTTGCTTTTAGCATTTTCTGGGCCTGGTTATTTAAAAATGCCATGCAACAAAGAAATTACTTTGCACTGAGACTAGGGCAAGAGGTGGTTCCCATCCAGTAACATGTACTTAATCTTTACAGAGCTGTTCATTCAATAGAAACATGAGTGATTACATTCTTTGTAAAAGCATCATAATAATCAGCACTTTTCATGAAATTCAAATTAAAACTGTCTATCAATTACTATGCACTTTAAAAAATAACTTTCTACCTAAATATTAGCTGAAAGTGTCTTTATTATATCCTCATCTGTTTCAGGCAGTGTTGGGCACATGCATAAAAAAATACATACAGTACCTAAAATCCAAAACCTAACAACATAAAATTGCCATTAGGCTGTTTAGTAACTCTCTCCTTTGCATTAAATTCTGGGGGGAAAAAAAGTGCATACAAAAATATGCTTTGTGGAATCTACTGTAATTGAGGATATTTGGGTTTTATCAGAGAAGGTGTGCAGCACCAATCTTTTATCTCAGTTCATGAAAGTCATCCACCCTGACTGTGTGATTAACTGCATGGCTTCAGACTAAACACCTTGGCACCTCTGAGCCATCCTAAGATGTAAATGGGATAAGACCGTTCAGCAAAAGTTCTCCTTTTAATTAAAATTATTTAAATAGCCTTTACACCATGTTTAGCACACAACTGTAACTGTTAGCCTAGACATACCACAAATATTTTTTGATTACTCTCGGTAATTAATTAGGCCCAATTAAAACAGATCAGCAATGTAGGCACATCCTTTAGGAGTTAATATATGTATTATGCAAACTGCATCAGAAGGTTTTTTTTTAAAATTAAATCTTTACACTTAATTGCTACCCAGGATTTTTGGGTAAAGTATTCCATTGTTTTTCAAAAATATTTTTCAACCCTGGAATTTCTCTCAGGGTTTGGTACTGCAAGGTAGTCATGACCATAACGTGTGAGAAGTATAGAGATAAATCACCATAACAATGGTCATGATGGATTTTCTAGGCTAATCAATATTCCTGATGGGGAGGAATGTCCTGCAATTAGGAAGGCACAGGAAAGGGAACAGAGAAAGCTGAGTTTGATTTGCAGGAATGTTCCCTTTTCCCGATGCTATGAAAAGGCTGTGAACTCATAGATCAGAGAAGACAGAGGAGAAAAGACGTCAATAAAGCATTTATTCCTCTCCCTCAAATTTCTTCTTTCCCTGATCTCCTCCTCCTGCAACTTCCCACACCCTGCTAAGAACTAGCTATATCTAAAGCACTCCTGTCAGAAGCTTGTCACATCCTTATCTCCCTTTAACCATACCCCCATTCACATCACAGAACAATCCTGGAGCTGGCAAACTGCAGTCCTGCACAGTGAAACTGAACTTCTCCAGGAGGGCACCTGATGCATTTCAGCAGCAGTTATCCTTCCATCTATGGGACCAGACACCATCTGGTCTGAAATAAAACATCCTGTTAGCACAGAGGATAGAAGCAGGTCTCAGCACCAGCTTTGAAAATCCTCTCCTACAGGCTCACACTACTCACTAACACAGACACGGCCTAAATCAATACTCTCTCACCATGTCCACCCTAAAAACAAGGAGTTTGTTGTTTTCTTCTCTTCAGCTACTGTTTCCATTTTTTCAGTGCTATGCTTTAATTTTCTCACATCAGACCAGGGACAGTGATTGTGCTTCTCTTTGATAAAACACTGATAAAGAAAATGTGCAATGGAGATGATGCAGATCTTCAGTGAGATCATTATTTCCATGGTTCCAAAAATAAGAGACTCCTGCTTGAAGAAGCAGCTCTTTTTGCACTGATGCAAGGGGTGAAACTGCAGCCTACTACTTAGGTAATGTCTTCCTAGTTCACATAAACTTTGTGTCGCTAAACAACTTTTTAAAAATGAAAATATGCATGGTAACATCCAAGTGCTCATTAAAGACTAGGAATTACAGTAGCATATGGCACTCAGTGAAGAACCAAATGGAGATTTACATCATACTCCATGCTTTGTTTAAGAGAAGTTTTTAGTTTACATGCACTGGGAAAAAGGTTGACTTATGTCCAAACTCAGGTAAGACAGTCAATTTTATAGAAGAAAAAGGTTATTTCTGTTTATGTACCTAGAACCATAGGTAGCAATCTTGGTTTCTGACACAAAAATAAAAAATTATTCAAGCTCAATCAAACATAGTAGCTGCAGGCAGTGACAGGTATAGATGAAAGTTATTCATATATGTATCTTCATTAATCAGTCTCAATGCAACTTGCTCCTATTTTAAACAAAGGCATTTTAATCCATTCTCCAGTTGTGTTGAAGCACAAAAAAAAGTAAAATCACAGACCAAACTATATCCTGTTAGTGAAATTGATATATCATAACCAAATACCAAGCCAGAAACTTGTAGTTAGGGCTGACAGCTCATCTGTATCAGCACAGCACATGCCACTGAGATGGTCTTTTTCCATTTCACAGCTGCTTTAAAATAAGACAAAATGTCATCCTTAACTCTCGGTTTCTTCCCTTTGTCATTTCATATCACAGCTCTAATTTGATTTAAACATCCTCCTCCATTGCGATTACATCTCTCAATTTGTTGCAACACAAATTAGATATGTACCAGTTTTCACCATTATCAGCATCGTTTTCTCATGGCGTCTTGACTAATTGCCCATTATAACAGATGAAACAACAGAACTTCCATTTTCAGAGTGTCTTTTGTTTGCACTATGGAAGGAAATCTAAGTCCCCATAGAGACTTGCTCTTTTGCCATTATCATAATTACATGTTTTCAGACTAAACTATCATATCAGCACATTCTTTCTGCTGTGGTGAAGGATGACAGGATTTTCATCATCAACTCTGCAGACAAGTAAGATTTAAGTCTGATTTAAGTCAGCAAGAGAAAATATTTCTCTCATGAAGCTATACACAAATATAAAAATAAAAGACATCTCTGCAAATGTAGAAAATACATATACTGGATAATATTAAACTGGAGACAAAAAGAAACAGTATCTATAAATGGAGTTGAACATGTCAGGAAAAGACAAAACATCCAATAATAAAACACAGTCCTCATCTATTTTCCACCAAATGAAAGTCTGAGGAGAAATACATGGGTTTTGTCTTTTAGCCCTTCCACTCTCTTGCATATTTTAGAGTTCTGGGTTTGGTGTGGTTTGAGTTGAAGATGCTATAGCTTATCTGGTACAACTTCTTGATAGGACAAGGAATAATAGGTATAAATTGAAAGAGGTTAAATTTAGATTAGATATTAGGAAGAGGTTTTCTAATGTGAGAGTGGTAAGACACTGGCACAGGTTGCCCAGGGAGGCTGTGCCTGCCCCAACCCTGGCAGTGTTCAAGGCCAGGCTGGATGAAGTCCTGAGTAACCTGGTCTGGTGGGAGATGTCCCTGTGCAGGGAAGGGACGTTGGGACTAGATGATCTCTAAGTCCATTACAACCCCTGCTATGAAACTACTATGAAACCTGTTCTTACTTTCTCTCATCCTTGCACAAAAGTCTACTTTTTGCCTGCATCTCTGTACATCCTCTGTCTATTTCTGTATTTTGGACTCAACAAGTGCATTTCAGCTTTGCAGATACCATAAACCTGCTCGCTCCTTCTGGCAAGTACAGTAGGGGATGTATTTGCCACCAACACAGTCCTTCAAGCCAAAAGCAAAAAGACTTCTGGGTATGCAACTCCAGCCTATGACAAAATTGAGCTGTAAATTTTACATGGTGGTTGAACAAGAATAAATATGAAAAGTATCGTTGCATCCTTATTGATCTTGCTCGGTTCCAAGGTCCATGAACCAGAGTTTGAATGAGATCTTTACTCCTCCACCCCCATGTAATCTCTGTAGTTTGTCAGGAGATTTCAGCCTTGCAGAAGATTAGTCAGATGCCAGGGCAGATCTAAAAGTCATACATCAGGGAGAGGCAATAGAGACTAATATAAATAAGTTACTTTTGGAAGAAGAAATAATTGGGTCATTTTTGTCAAACTGATTCACTTTCTTTCCCTTTGTGCTGATCTTCTACATTTACCTATTGGTTTTAAAACTAAATTGCTTAACTGCTTTTAGTTCCCAGATGAAACTATTGCATCTGCATCACCTTCAATATGAGTGACTACTATCAACGACTCCTCCTTGTTTCCCCAAAGCCATTCAGACTTTCTCAAGTGTTGTTTCCTGTTTGCAATCAGATTCAAAGCACAGGATCCAGGGACAATTTATCTGTTCTCTGATGCTCTTTGTTTTCTGCTCACAACAAGAAGATTAAGGAAAGGCAGAAAGAACAGAGTTCTCTTGTCTATCTCAACTTCAGTCAGGTAAGACTTGATCTGAGGTTAACCTTAGAATTGATAACTTAACGGAACAGTTATTCAGCTGTCAGCTAAAGGTAAACAGGAAAAAAAGGAGATCGACAGCAGGTAGACTATATATCTAAGAACTAGATACGAGGTGGCTTTAACTATTGATACGTCACAAGGCAATTTCACCTAAACACGATACTAGTATTTACAAAATCTCACAATAATATGTCAGTCAACACCAAAGCATTCACAGAAGGAGAGGGAACAGGATAGAAATTCAGAAAAAAAAAAACATTTTAGCACCAAAGAATCTCTACTTTCAATAACATCTCACATTTTCTTTAGAGTGCTATAATTAATTGGAGTGTAGACTCTTCAAAGCATAAACGCCTAACTTCCATTAGCACTAATGGAAGTTAGACACTCATCAAAGGGCAAATATACGTCTATCTTCACAAAAGTAATCAGTGTGTCACAAAGCTGTATTTTTCTGAAGTTATCACTTGCATGCTATGCAAGCTGAGTACAAAGGTTTGCATTAATTTAAATTCAGATTAAGCACTGAAAAAATATTTCTCCTGCACTGGAAGAACTGAATGCAGGAAATCAGTTTGCCATTCTGGTTAAAACAAAAAAAACCAAAAAAAACCCACATCACAAAATGCAATAAAAATCATTACCCTTATAATTAGAGGTTGTCATTGTGAAATACTTTAAAAAATTCCATTATTGAAAGAACTTTTCACTGCTGTTCTGGTAAGGATGTAATCAGGTGATTCCTGTCTATGATCCTTCCTTTAATACTCTCCCCCAAGGAATCATTGTAATTTTGTCCATCAGCAAACTGTTTTGGTATATCTCTATTATCTATCTAGGGACAGATATTTTAGGAGAGGCTGTTGCAAGGAGTAATGGTTTCAAACTAAAAGACAGTTGATTTAGATTAGGAGTAAGGAAGAAGTTTCTTACAATGAAGGTTGCAAAACACCAGAACAGGTTGTCCAGGAAGGTAGTGGCTACGCCTGGAAATGTTCAAGGTCAAGTTGGACAGGGCTCTGAGCAACCTGATCTCATTGAAAATGTCCCTGCTCATTGCAGAGGGCTGGTCTAGAGGACTTTTAAAGGTCTCTACCAACCCAAACTATTCTATGATTTCTATGAACATGCAGTCAACCATTTCTTAATAAAGATGATGAACTGGTGCCATTTTTTAAATAAAAAGACAACTTGATATTTACTTTTTCCATTTACTCACTAACTTCTCTTGCAGAGCATTAGGGTTTATCTTGAGGAGCAGGGAAGAAGGCCATGATCAAGACTGAAGGAAAGCACAAACCTGACAGATGTCTGCCTCTTTTCTCACACTATGTGTTCATTAAGACTAACCACCCCCAAAAAGGTTAGAGTCCAGTTCTTATTCCAGCACAAGCTTCAACACTGTTAAAAAAAAAAAAAAAAAAGACCCAAACAAAACATCACAAGAAGCCTTCCAAAAAGGCATGTAACAAACCATTTTTGCCTGCCACATCAAACCAGTTTCCTATGATCAGCACTGTACACTGGGTAGCACTGTCAAAGGCAGTGGCTGTTAACAGCTACACACTATCAGTTTCTCTATTTACTAGAAAACTAAACGCTTTTCCTGAGCCCTGAGCTCTTCACACTTGTCTAAACATCGACTAACACATAGACAACTCCCAAACAAGGAACTCCCTAAATTCATTTACATCTAAGAAAGAACAAATGCTATTTTGAAAAATCTTTTTTAAAGTAGTTTACATAAGCGCATCATAGTGAGTTGCGGGTGCTCAGCACTCCTGAAAAATCAAGTTTTATGCAAGTATCTCTATTATCTATTCCAAAATACAGTATCATAACTGTTACTCAGCAGTCACCACATTTACTAGAAATAGCAAAAACACCCAAACAATTTTTAAATTTTAATCCACAATTATTATCCAAATATTCTGACTTAATTTAAGCTGAAATATTCTTTTTTGGCTCTCCATAATAGTTTAAAAACATATTTTCTATGATTCTGTACTGAAGTTCAGTCCTGGGAACTAAAGGAACAGGCACTCAGTGATAGATATAGATATATCAATGTACTCAGTTCAAGTTACTGAACAAAGTTGTTTGAGCAGTTTTGCTCTGAAGCTTTCTACAGTTATTAAACAAAAATAGGAAGCAGATATTAAAGCAGATACTAGGTCAATCTCCACAACTGCCCTTACTGAGAACTGAAATAACCTTCATCCAGCATATTGCCAGCATAGGAAATTAGGAATTTTCATGGTTTTCAACAAAAGGACTCTCCTCAACACGGTGTTCAGGAATTCTCACAAACCAGCCAGGAGCCAGGCTACTCATAATGCTCCTTTCTTGCTCTCATCTCTGCAAAGTCTTACTCTCAGACAAAAACAAACTATACTTCAAATGCAATTTCATTTCCTGAAAGTTTAGCCTTACCTAAACCAAGACACCACCAAGCAGTCAGAAAAAAAGAAAGCAGTTTATTGAATACTCAGACTTGATCACTTTGCTAACGAGGTACAAAATATAAGATACTGACAATTCAAAGTATATGTTAATCTGGTGGTTGAGCAATCCATGGCTGTGTGCTGCAGTAGTCAAGACAGACACATCCTATGCAAAAAAAATGTTTGGTTAAAATTAGTAAAATTATTCTGAAGATGGCAGTGAGACAGAAAACCAATTAGTCTTGAGAGACACATTGTCTGCTTCTACTTCCATATACTACACATCAAACAATGACAGTGGCAATGATAGTAGCTGAAGTAAAAAAATTATCTTCAATTTCAGCTATTTTTCAATACTCTTTGCCCAGATTTTTCTAAGTAGTTAAAATATAATTTAACATCATAACTTCCACTGGAATAATACAGTAGAATTGTTGTTATTATTTCCATTATAGTAACATGCAAGAGCTAATCAAGGTCTTCAAAAATAGAGTTTTGAGGCCAAATTGTTTTCAACTAACAATTTATCAAAATAAGAGCTCACGAAATAGCTGGAAAAGAGAGCACAGTATTTAAGCAGAGAGGAACATTTATGTAACACTTTATATGATCATTTTAAATTGCTAAAAAAAGAAAGGACTAACTTGCCAGAACAGTGAGTCCTTGCCTCTAGGAGGACAAGGTACAACACTGAGCATGGAAACGAATAAAAAGATAAAAAAATCATAACTTACATAAATTTCATTACATGTGCAGTTACCCAGAAAGCAAAGAATTAGTATCCATCTCTGAAACTCCTAACAGAAGATCATTTCCAAATCTTTATATATCTGGAATCCATGAGAAATCAATGGAAATGCTGCAGCTTGTAATATTAACTTTGCAATAGATTTCCATGAATGGAACATGACATTACAGTTTGGTTAATTTATCATGTGTTTTGGAGCTGTAATTGATAATATGTCTTAGATCTTCTTTCTCTAAATTGCCCATAGAGAAGGCAAAATATTGAAGAATGCAAGCATTTTTATTCCAAAACAGAATAAATTGAAAAACTTATACTTCACTACTTTTTATGTAGTGAAGTATCAGAATTCAGAATTTCATCAGAATTTCAAATAGAATACATTGAAATACATGTTTTTTAAATGTTGAACTGTTCACTCTGATAATACCACAATACAGCATTTTTGCATGAATAAAACAGTGTGCATAAGTAACATAAAATACATCAAAACAACAGAGAAATGTCAAAATCAAATTATTATACTAAAGATAAGATTTGCACATTGAAAAAAAGTATTAAAAATCACATTAGCCAAAAGGTGATAAAGCTAAAGTGAACTGTATAAACCTTTTTCACAAAGCTTATACAGAAAATGCTCCTTCATAAAAATCTTGCAAGCAAAGACAAAAAAAAAAACAGAGAAGAAATTGTCAGAAAAGTTTTCTGACAAAAATATCTTCAGCCAACCATAATTGTCACCCTGAATCTAGCTCATGCCAGTAGCACCCAAAAAGTTATCATCATCTGACAGCTGCTTAGTGACCTTTTCAGATGAGCTGTCTTGGTTCAGATCCTGATAATAAATACATAATTACTGCAATCACTGTGACAGAATTAACAGACACAGCTCAGCAGACAAGACTTAGGACATAACTCCAGGCCTAAGACAGAGCAAAGCTGCCTTCTTAACCTAGAGATGGCTTCTCTAGGATGGGGTCACTCACTGTAACTTTTGAAATTAGCAAAAATTCTCATAATTCTCATGTAGTGCCTGTCCTGCAATAAAATAGATTAGCTTACCTGCTTGGTGTTTATTTTGCTGTAACTTACAATGAGAACTCAAAAGTTCTGGGTTTTCATGGTAACATTTTGAAAGTTCTGATTTGTACTTTCAAATTGCAATTCACAAATCTGCAGCAACCTTTACGTTTCCAAGCAGTTTTGGCTGAACTTAAAAATCAATAATCCACAGGCAGAAGAAATTTTGTCAGTTATATGCCTAAAGTAGGCTGCAAGTACAGAAAGCACACTCTGCATTTCCCTTTGAGGCACTTGTAAAATAAGATGGTCTGCATTCATCAAGTAAGTTCTCAATACAGATACAAAAACTCTCTCAAAACAAGATGTGCTTTTTCCCTGAAGAGAAAAACATTGTGGAAAACATAGGCAAAAGCTGGGTTAAAGCTCAATCACTCTCAGCATGGGAGACCAATATCTAAATGATATAAAAAACAAACCTGATTGTTTCTCCTGGTCCCATGTTTTAGTAAATTAATTTTAACAGAGTGCCCAGAGTTTACTTTATCTCTTTAGGGAGGCTATGGTTTTGTACAGCAGTGCTAATGGGTCAAAGTTAAAAAGGATTTGGAAAAACAATACATAGCTGTTCTAATGAGTACTAGTTACAAGTCTCATACAAATTGCCCAGAAACTTTGTCAGATTGGAGAAACAAGCCTGTGGTTCATCTCAACTCTACACAGACAGTATGGGAGCCACATTTGATTTCTACAACAGTAAATTAGAAATTTAATTAAATCAGATTCTCAAAAATGTAATAACTTAAAGCTTATAGCACTGTTATTCTCACTACATTTCACACATCCCTAAATAAAGACACAGCTACAATTGCAATGTACAACTTTTAGCCAAACAAAATGCCTAGCAGGCCAAGCCACCAGATTCTCCTTGGGCAGTGTCAGAAGGGTTAGGGCAATAGTATGACTTTGGTCCAGTTTTGGGGCTGGCCACTATTGACACATCACGTGAAAGCCTTTAGCACCAGTCTCATGTCTCCTCTCATCACCAGAGCCAACAAAGGTCAGAAACACTATGATTAAGTGGAAGTTCTCACTGCTTATATGTGTCCTCCCAGAAGCTGTCTGGAGTTAATGGAATAAAGAGATGTCCTTAATGGAACACACATGTATCCTACGGCCCTGGTGACGCTCCAGCTCAGCCTTTGTGCTCTCCATTGGACTGTCCCTGCATTTCCTTCTTCTGCTCCTGCCTCTGCTTTCTCTGTACTCAGCTGTTTTCCTTTTTTCTCATTAGGTTTTTCTTGATATTTGTTTTATGCTTTCACTATGTGGATTTCTCTGTCCAGTACCTTTCCCCTATAGTCCTGATGCACCTAAAAGGAATGAGTCCAAACTGCAACAGGATGCAATTTGGATCAAAACCAGGTAACAGTGGTGCTATCTCTTCCTGCTCAACACAACCTCTTAATAGGAGAATTTAACAGAGCTGATGCACAGAATAGACCTTGAAAGAATCCTAAATACCTCACCTTAGTATATATACAGACAGATGTATCCACTTTCCCAAACATATTAAAACCAAAGAGTCCTTTTGCATCACACTGAAAGAGATAACAGGCAAAACTGTTCAAGTAGCCACAACATTTTCATATGAAGAATAACCTTGTCCAGGGCAAAACAGATTAGGGGAATAGATGAATGACTGGCAAATATGAGACTGTGTCTCTGAAATCTATCACTTGAACAGGAAAAGAAAAATCAGAGAACACACAATGGAATCAGCTAAAGAGGCAAACTAAAAAAAAGGACTAAAAGCAAAATAAACTTTGTATGTCCATAGATACACATGTTTTAAAATGCAATTTTTATGGATCCATTGCATAACCATTTCAGCTATACAGAATGGTATAGAAAGCACTGTTTTTACTGCCTCTTAATTCACAAAAAAATTGAATGGGCAACAAAATATAAGGATTAGAAATTTTAAACTTTGGGTTTTAGAGATAACTACTTTAAACAGTGTACAGCTTTCTAATCTGCCACAAAACACAACTGAGGGTTTGTTAAATAACTATTTAGACAAACAGGAAAACTGAAGAAAATTAAAGGATTTGGTTTAGGCAAATGGAAACAAGGTAGAATCAGCCAACTGTGCTGCTGCTTGCACACAGCTATGAGTGAAGGTTTATCCCACACACACACAGCACTCCTTTGAAGAAAATCCAATTGCTGATGAGCAAATTAGGGAGGACTTAAATGAGCCGGTAAGAAGGACTATAAAACCAACTGCAGGTATAAATGCCAGTTTCTAAAGGAAAAGTTAACAGGTCACAACAAATCCTACCAACAGGGAAAGCACTACAGCTCCAGCTGGGCAATGGGTATCCTTCTGCTCAGCAGCAGAGATGGTATGTGGGGAAAACAGAACAAAGGAGGCACAGGATCAAAAGAACACTCTTCACATGCACATAAACCTGCTGATGCACAAAGACATACACCTCTGAAGAATTTATGTACAACAGAGAACAGTGTGGCACTCTGGAAGGAACTCAGAAATCTGTTGTGGAGCATCCCCCGTCTGTTACCATTCCAAAACACTTTATCCACTGTTCAGGTTTGCTCATGTAGGAAAAATATTTGTTAGAGAGTGTTGCATCCTAAGAGCAATGATCTAGCACACTCTGTTTAGACTTGTTCATCATATTAAGGACTTGTCTTAGTCAAGAATGAGAAACTGAGAAAAGGTCTCCCACTTTCATAAACATTGCTATGGTAACGGGAATAGTAAAATCACTATGTGTACTACACTCAGGAGACTTTTGCTTCAACAAACAAGGAGAACTAAGATTTATTAAGTGTCTGGTCCACTTTCCCAGGGGTTCACATACCCAATTACTATACTTGACCCTTCAACATTAGGTTGCCTAAAAATACTGCTTGGAAAATGTAAACCATTCTGTGAACCTTCTTCACAATGCAACACACTCTGCCTACGCAACTATTTTCTAAGTATGTTGATGTCTTTGTTAAATTCTTAATGCCTTCTGTTTGTGGAATAAGTCAAAACTCAACAGAAACATAAATTTTATGAAGTATTGCCATGATCAGCTGTGCTTTTGGCTAGTGGGGGCAAAAGGGAGTTTGATCTCCCACTAGCTGGAATACTTGATTTAATTTTTCCTTTTATCCCAACCTTTGGATTTTATCCCTTCCCTAAAGATTTCAACAGCATGTAACCAGTCTACATCTCAATGAATACAATTAGAAGTAGGTTGTTATAAACAGTAAACACTCCTCAGGAAAACAAATTTCAGATACACTGTGGAAGCATAACATGCCTAGTGAAAAAAAACAAACCACCAACCAAAACCAAAACAAAAGAAAGCAAATGGCCAGGAAAAAAACTTTAGCAATCAATAATGGCAATGTTCAAGTGAACACAACAGCTACAAGAAACTGCAGAGATCAGGACTAATACAATGTTGTATTAGTGTACAAAGAATATTGGTGAAAGAAAGGAGATTTCCAAAGAGGTGAGCTGAGAAGTCATTTACAAAATACAATGGTGACACAAGTTAATGGCCCTGAATACACAGCACTATTTAATGCTTGTTAATGATCATTAACACTGGCACCAGTATCGATGTAGCCATAGGGATTAACATAGTTGATCTGAGTAGAAATCACCCAAAATCTACTTCTAAGCAAGCAAGCAAGACCTTAGAGACATCAATAATAAGTGAGCAGAAAGAAGGACAGTGCATGCAGCAGACCCTGACTGCGTGGCTGGGCAGGGAAGAGCAGTTAAAATAGCCACTAAGTTACATTATTTAAAGACAAAACTGCACAGAGCCTAGAGTTAAAAATTACTGAGGGGAAAACTCTATCATGCTACAACCAATGGAAGAAAGAATTTTAATGAGGACAAGGCACCTCCCTGAGCAATAGGCTATGCAACTGCTCATCCTTTGGGTGGAGAATCAGAAGATGAAAGGAACAGTAATCCTCTGGCCTCCTGCCCACAGGGAAGAGCTCTGCTGCCACCCTGGTGAGTGTCCCACAGCTGCAGAGCCACAACATCTAAAACGTGCCACTCACAAGGGCAAGTCTCTGAATCTGAAGCAGAAAAGCATTTCTGTTCTGTGGAAGAAAATTAATATTTGTGATACTGATTATTGGGGAAAAATACCATCTGTTTTTTTTCTTCCAGATAAATTCCTATAGAAATGAGATCAAATCTCCATACAGCAAAAAGTACAGGATTTTCCCCATCCTGGGTTTTAAGGGTGCATGTTACATTCACACACAGCTGCAACCCAAATTATTTCATTCTTTCTTATTTGCAAGCCTACTTATAGTACTGCATAAAACAATTTGTTTCAGT
Organism: Acanthisitta chloris; assembly: GCF_000695815.1. Lineage (NCBI taxonomy): Eukaryota > Metazoa > Chordata > Aves > Passeriformes > Acanthisittidae > Acanthisitta > Acanthisitta chloris. The sequence goes on along the minus strand of NW_008657495.1, from coordinate 69,057 downwards.
TTCTATTTCTTGTTCACATTAACACTTCTGTAGCTTTATTACCTCTCATTATTCATTTTCTGCTTTACATGCATTCTCCATGTGCAATATTTAAGAATAAATTTGTTTTCTAGCAAGAGAAATGCAGAGAAAACCAAACCAAGGAACTACTGCATCTGAACCTAAACTGAAAAAAAACCAACCAAGACCAAAACCAACCACTTGCAAAAACTCAACAAGAAAATCCAAGGAACTACTGCATCTGAACCTAAACTGAAAAAAACCCAACCAAGACCAAAACCAATCACCCCCAAAAACTCAAGCAAACAAGAAAATCAAAATTCTTCCTCAACCAAGATTGGCCGTTGTTTGGGAAGCCACAATTCCCATGTCAAGAAAGAGCATAAGGCATGTTGTACCTGGTACAGAGGGAGTTACCTTCACAACCTTTGCCTGAATGACCAATTAGCCATCTACATCTGCCTCATAGGGAAGACTTCAGTATCAGCACAAATACAGCCCCAAACTCCTCTATTCAAATCCCTGAAGAGAGAATTGAATCATTCAATCCATTTCACAACAACATTGCTTAAACTGGTTTGTTTAAGAAGTTATTTTAATACAGCAGTAGAATGGTATCAGTCAAAACTTTTATTCCCCTTTTCAGCAGTTTCTGAGGGAAACATCAGCCAGCCTGGAGATGCTCTAGGTATCATTCCAGATTTTCTGGGACTTTCCCAAAACTTTATCTTCAGACTTGGCAAAAACCAGGTGTGTATTTCACACCACTGCTGGAGTTTTAGGAAAGAAGAGTTTTAGCTAAAAGCCTCAAAAGATTGGAGCGCTATCTAGGACTTCTTTTATTTGCTCTTCTACATGATGCTTTTCCCTGCAGGGGAATCAAAGTCCAACCACCCTCCACCTCAGAAATAAAAGTCTTTCACATTGAACCACAGGCAGCAAAAAAACTCCCCAGCCTGGCTTCCAGCTTCAGGCTCTGCACAGACAGATTCAGATAAATAATGAAAGCGATATGGAGAGCTGGCAAGAGCACCACTGTACATAGCTCTCATCACTTCTGCCCAAGTCCCTGACAGAGCATTAATGCATCAAATCACAGCAAATACCTGACTGCCTAACACAGCCCCTGCTACACCAAAAATGCTCTTGTACACATGGCTGCAGTCCAGCCTGGCCACTTCAGACTCTCATTTCATTTAAGGGACAGGGGAAAAAAAATAATATAGGACTTCACTATTAATATCCATCATAAATTACAAGAGTAATACCAACATATATAGGTATGTAATTCTAATAGAGGTTTTTGTCTGTTTATCGATTCCAACTCAGCAACAAATTTCTGGAGCAGAATCTGTCTTCTTTTATTGCTCTGTGATGGACTGATTTCTTGGACTTGACCCATATCCATCAGCAAGCATCACAACATGCTCAGCTCTATGAAATAAAATTTCTATTTGTCTCGTGCACAGGAAAAGCTTTCTTTAAAAAGTGCCAAATGTTTTAAACCATAGTTTCCTGCACAAAGTTGGCACAGGTGGTACTGTGGAATCTGTGTGCTGTGCTTCCCAAACTACTTCCATTTTTACCATCCACTATTTTAAAGCAATTTTAACCATCTTCTTGCCAGGTTTCCCAGACTCACTTTTTGTTTCATTTTTTCGGGACAGACAAAAGGCAACAGATACTCAAGGAAAGCACCAGCTGAAGCAAAGGCCACTGTCTACACATTTCATTCCCCAGGTGACAAAGGCACTGTACAACATGAGAAAAGTGGCAGGGTTAACCACAAATAAAACTGTGGGAGGGCACTCTCTCAATTGCTCTTTAAGGAAACTAAACATCTTAGAAAAAACACTAATACTTCTTCAGCCAAGCAATGTCTTTCCATGCTAAAAGTAATACACAACTTACAAAATATAACAGTGAAGTGACTAGTCACTAGTAAAGCAAAAGGGGTTTAATATATAAATTTTCTTTTTGTCTTTTAAGAGAGACTCTACTAAACACAATATTTTCAAAATAAATGTGAAGGGGGGAGATGGATTTCCTCCCTAATCCAGTCCCATGGTTTGCATGATTTTCAAAAGGGCCACATGAAAATATATATAGATGCCCAGAACAGAATCAGTAAATATTACTAAGCAAATAAAAGCTTCTGCTGAAGTTAATACAGGAAATTTGGAAACAATATAGATTAAACAAGTAAATAAAGTAAATACAAGATCCTGAGTCAAAACAAATCCAGGGATCTGTTGCCTTGATACTGTTCTCAAGGCAGAGTGAAAGTATTTTTGACTTGAGAAGGAATGTTTCATTATCATCTCCAAAGAAATACATAAACACTGTAACTGGGGGAAGAAAAGTAAAAGTTTAAGAGTTTTTGCCTTGAAAATATATGTGCATGAAAAATTATGTGCTTTGAAAATTAAGTCCAAACAAGATATACCTGCTGAGATTGCTGGCACAACCTAGGATTTTATGCTGAACAATCTGATAAACCTCATTCCATAAACAGGGTTTTACGAGAAAAGAAAGAAGTGCAAATATGTTCTCTCCAGAACTCCCTCATCCAAATGCTGCATTTATATTCAGTCTGATGAGCTGAAGAAAGGAACTGTGTTTGCCAGGATGAAATCAAGGGACAAACCTGCCCCAAACTGTTTTAAGGTTTTCTGTATCGTCTACAGGGGAGGATGTGATCATCAGCTGCCTCCCTGCATCTGCCTCCCCTCTGTGCATGCACAGATCCTGGTTTTAGCAGGGAGCTGCCATTCCTCTGCAGGGACAGGAAGGGGTAGTGTCCACCCAACTCCATCAGCAGTTTGGCAGGGACAACATCCTGCCCCAACAGCCTACTCGAGGCACAGTGTGGGGATCCTCAGCTCCTCTTGGACAAGGCACAGGAGCATACGAGGTCCAAAGGCAGGGAGAAGGTTGATAGGTGCAGAAAACACAGATTCTGCATGAGACAGGAAACCCTTCTTGAAACACAAGTTGCCACTTCATCCCCTCCGGGTCCTTTCCCTTGCCACAAGGTCAAAGTCTTCCCTCCCCAACTATTTCTGACACCTCTTGCCTTCCTTATTTTCTCCCTTCTAAAGACAGAGAGGGATGCTGCTTGTTGGATGAGTCTGTTTTGAATAAAGTGGGGGGTCCTATAGGAGGAGGGAAGCTCTGCTATCATCCCTTGCCCTCTCAAAGATCACAAAGTTAACTGCAAGCCCTTCCCTCTGTGCTGGCACCTCCCCAGACCTCTCCAAAATCCTGCTCTTGCATCAGCTGGACTGTGCTTCCCTGCAAAGGTGTAATGCTGCCCAGCCACACGTTACCCCCTAAGCTCTTCTGTGACAAGGTGTTGCAAGGGGTACTGAACTGAGGAACAGAGAGCTGCTCCAGAGGCAAGCAAGACAAAAAAATAAAAAAAAAGATAAATATTTACCTTATTACCTCACCATTTCCATGAAGTGCCTGACAGAGGTTTTACCCTTAGCAGATGCCTACATCCCTCCTGGCTCCATAAAGCACACTTACATGTGCTCAGGTGATTTTTCTGAGTTTTTAGCATAAGACAGGATTCCAGAGCACAGCCTGCTGCAGGCCATCATTCAGACTTCAGGTCCTTCTCTGACACCTCTTATTCAGATATATGAAAAATATCATCATTGTGCTGACTATACACCCATCTGACAGAATACAAGCAAGGAGGCAATGCACTTTATCATGCAGAGGAAAGGTTGGTAAAGATTATCTAAACAGAACAAATGCAAACAACTCCCATGTTCACAGAAGGAATAAAAGCAAAATTCTGAACTTTACTGTCATTAGCAGCTGTAGTCCCTAATAACAAGAGATGCAAGTACCCCACCACAGATCTCAGTATTAAAATGCAAACATTTTGAGTCCTCAGTATTTCTCATGGGGCAACTTAAATATTTCTAAGTAACTTAAGATAAATAAAGAAAATACCCTGAAATACACTGGGCTATGAGCAACCAATAGAGCAATAGTACTGTTGATGTCACTGACAGGGCTAGTTTAGAATTATGCCCTAACACATCCAACATCCCATGGCCATGAAATGAGATGTTATGTGTGACCTGAAGAAAAGACTGATCCCTGTAGTAAACAGACTCCAAGACAGAAGCAATATGAATATATTAAGTCTCTTAACAAGTTCTTTTTGGCAAGGGAAAGTATATGGGAAGTTTAACTGCAGGATTTTCTCAAGTTTAATTCCTCTGGATATTTTAAGCTATGTTGCAGTTCTGTGTTTAGGCTTAAACAAACCAGGTTGTTTTGCCATCTCATGCAAAACTCTCATCAGTACCAATGAGCTGTCAGATTCAAGTACTTCTATTATTCACTGGCAGCATTTTAAATTCTCACTTCCTATTAGAAAACCCGAAGATCAATAATGCTAAAGGAAGATGTACTCTCATTTAACATCTTTGAAACTATGCCAAGCAATGGGAAAGCTTTCTGAAATCAAACACTCTTCCAGCTAACACAGATTGGACTGATTGATGGTTGTGTATACTCTCTGTCATGCCAATTTATAACTGACAAAGCTTAGCATACTACAAAATTATTTTCAAGAAAAATGCTAGCCATCATCCATATTTTCTTTCTCTTTCCTTTGTAATTTCTTACAAAGGAAGACAAAAATCCAAGCCGGGTTTTAAAAAAAAAATAATTTAAATTGCCTTTGAAATAAGCCAGAAAAATGAGAAAAAAAAAGGAAGGGAGGAAGAAATCTGAATGATATATGCAAAGGTACATCTTCATATTACATAAAATGTGAATATATTTTGTCACTTTTAAAAGTAGCTCACAATGTTTCTTTTATTTTCTTTGGCAACAGCTGATTATCTCAGATAAAGACCAACATTTCCTCTCCAGCTTTAAATATTTGCATAATTATTAACTTTGGTGGCAAGCACATAAAATTGTGGTCTCAGTTTCAAGCAGAAAAGGAAATGGACTGTAAAAACTTCTGCATGTAGGAGCTTTTCTTATTAAAGAGTAGTCTAGAAATAACTACATGGGGATGGGTTTTCTAGTGGAGGAATTTTCAAACAAGGAAGAAAAAAATGTGCTTGGAAGATAACACCAGAGAAATTCAAAGATCAGTACAGAAAATTTCATTAAAGGGCAGCAATTAAATACTAGATCTTACCTAAGAACAGAGTAGTTCATCTAGCACTTGGAATGCTTAAATCTTTCTTTTTGTTTTTCTACAAAATGCCCTAGATGCTGAAGAAACTGCAGGAATCACTTTTTCTATCTCTATTCCTATTCCTTCCCAGGAGGTGAAGATGATAAAACTTTCATATAGATACAAATTATCCTATTCCACGAGGAGCAAAGAGGAGTAGTAGTAAGTAGCTATTTATTTTCTGCTAAAATCTTTCTGTGCAGAGTCCACTTAGGCTGCCAATATCCAAAGAAAGTGCCATATGCTCCCCTCCAGCTCCACAGTAATGAATTTGAATATTAAGTTATATATTTCATTCTCTGTGCATGTAATGCCATCACGCAATGCCATCATGCCAGGAAAGAAAATAGAATCTTATCTTGAAAATAAAAATAGACACAGGAAGCAGAAATGCTGCTTTGCAAGCCTATTCCTTGTTTTGTTTATTATCCAAGATATTGATTTCATTAGCCATACTGGATATTTTCCCATATTTTCTATTTATCAGAAATAATGAACAATTCATAAATCCTTAATTTTTTTTCCCCTTAATTCTCATACACACGCATACTCTAATAAGACTGGATATTAGTACAACTGCTATAACTGTTAATAAAACACGGGACCATTCTTTATGAAATAGTATTTATGATTATTTTCAAGAGATGGAAACGTTCAGAACTGTACAATCTCACAGCATTTAGACTAGATTGCTTAAGACCTCTGTTTTTTGCATGATGCAAATAAAATTATATTCCACCATATGAATTTCTTAAGATGTATTTTGAACACCACAAGAGAAACCTGTATGCAAGCAAAGTTTTAGCATCAAATTCTACTTTTCTTTTTCCTAAATGAAGTTTTGATCTTATGACAGGCTGTAGAACAGAGTTGAAAATACAAGAAACTATGTTTTATAGTACCAACAATGTCAGAGTTGAAAATACAAGAAACTATGTTATATAGTACCAACAGTGCTCAATATAACCTTTTAATTTTACTGTCCTGGGTTTTGAAATTAGTACTATTTTCATGCTTAGAATATTAAGCACGTTACGATCAACTACTAGTGTTCTTAGGAGAGTAACCTCATGGAGTTTTTCACTAACCAGAGTAATGTATAGAAATAGCATAAGACTTAGGAGAGTAACCTCATGGAGTTTTTGATTAACCTGAGTAATGTATAGAAATAGCATAAGGATCTTCTTCTATTATGTGCTTACCTGCTTTTAGTGACCACTTTAATTTACAGCACTGGGTCTGTGATAACTTTATTTGACGATTAGGAGCCATGTTTTCCTAACAGAGTGGGGTCAAAAGCATTTGTCTTGTAAATTTAACAGAGAGCCACAAATTAAAATACTGCTTTAGATTTTAATTAGCCAAACAGTCTTCTGCCAAACAAAAGAAACTGCTCTTCTTGGCAATAGTACTGTTCTGGCTTTACCCAGTACCAGAGTTTTTGGCATTGACTGCAGACAGAAGCCAGTCCAAACGAAAAACTAAGGCACTGACTGCAGACAGAAACCAGTCCAAAGGAGAAACTAAGGGCATCTCAGCAACTGTATGGTCACTGGAGCAGCTGGGGGAAGAGAGTGGCAGAAAACTAAACTGAGCCTTCCCTCTCTTAGCCCTACACTGCTGGGTAACAGATAACACCAGGGGCAGTTGTTAGAAGAGAAACACACTGTTGTCTCAACAATGTACTGGGCAATGTACTGTTTACCAAGCTCAGATGGAGCTCTCTCCCCACTGAAGAGCACATGGACCAACGGGACACTGCTGGATCCATGGTGGTGACTACCCTTTGCTTTTTCTAATTCTCTTTGTGTTTTTCTCCCCTTTCTTCCTTCTCTATCTCTCCCTTCAATACTAATAACATGAGTTTTAGTTTTAGTTGCCAACATCTGCCCTCGCCGGTGTCTTCATCTCACTCTGGATATATACAAACTTAAGACCCCTCTGCATCTGCAGATTGGGACACAGGTCCTGGAAAAAAGAACTTGACCATGCTTTTCTCCTTTTTCTCCTTTTGTTTTGAAATGCACTTACCCTTTTTACACCCATTTCATTCTTTAGGCCGTATCTCAAAGTGACAATTCAATCACAGATTTCTACTAGAGAAAACCAGTTCTAGCCACAGCTGAATGCCAAAGTCAATTAATATAATTGAAGCATTACTTCCCATGTAAAGCTATTCTGACTTTACATACACAATCACCAGACATCCAAACTCCTACCTTCCACAGAGAACTCCTTAACAATACTCTATTTTGCACAAAGCCCATTGTCATTCCTTTGATTATAACAACTAGAGTAATACAAAGATCCTACTATAATGACACAAACCAGATGGTTGCTAACATGCTATTTGTACATTTCTTACAAACAGAAAGAATGTGAACAACACACGATCAAAAGAAAAGGAGATTCAACAAGTTGAAAAAAAGAGTTTGAAGTTGTTTTCTCTTTTACATTAAAGCTGTTTAATTTGTGGGGAATCTGCATAGCATTTATAAATCATTTAATAAATTAGAACACTAAATACAATTTGTAGACATCAGAAAATGACTACAAGCTGCACAGATATTCCAGATGTGAACAGAACTAGTTCTCAAATCCCTAAGTACAGATATTAATAGAACTGAGCTTCATGTGAACCCATAAACAAGATTCAGTTCCTCAAAACAATTCTTCATCACTGGTTCCAACTGAGTTAGGAGCATAAACAGATAATTTTAGTGGGTTTCTAGTAGATGGAGCTTTAAAATTAGAAAGTCACTTCAAAAATTAATGAAACAGAACTGATTCAAAACTACAAGGAAAACTGGGACACTGGCCAACTTCAAAAGAGTTTGAAATTTTAACTGATTCCTTCTCAGTGTCTGAATAATGACATCATTCAATACTTAAAATTATTACCTAGTTTCAGATCACGTGACAGATTATACACTTACCATTAATCCATTTGGCTTCTGGATTATGAACTATGAACTCTTTTCTGAAGAGATCTTCCACAGATAACCTGGTTTCTGATGAATTTCCAAGTTCATCTGAAATAAACAAGATCAATTCAGACAGTTATTAAAAACAACATATTCTTTGCACAACACTGGAACTACAGAATCAAAGATAATGTCAAAACTGATAAAAAGTATAATTTTTCTTCAGTAAAACTTCAGAAAATAAAGCGTTGGTACCTTTTGGACAGTACAACTGCAGGATTGATTTATTACATTCTTATTTATTAACTGAAGGCTATTTATTATATTGGGACTGTACTGGTAAAGCTGTTTCTTACCACAACCCCAAACCACAAGAAAACTCTGATTATAAACCAATACAAAAATTTCCTGCCAGACAAAGGACATAGGTCATATTGATCATCTTATACAGACAGAAACTATGCAAAAAGCTCCTGTAAGTCAATTTGGAACCAATTTCAGCTATTCTACAAATCAAAATTAAAAAAAATATTCTACATGCTCATTTTATAGCCTGTGCTTGCTTTCTAGTGACAAGAACAACACAACATTTGGCTAACAGCCTGTGTTTTTCACAAACATAACAGAACTCAGGAATATTGTGCTTCTGAATATTAGCCCACACTGACTTTCAAAACAAAAAATAAATTGCCTTCAACTAAAATCACCTCTATGATTCAGAAAAGAAAAAAAGGAACCTCTGTTAAATTCAACTTTTCCTGTCCTTTTGGCTAACTAAGTAGTGAAGTTTACCAGTAAAGTGCTACACTAACATGTGAAATCAGAGATACTATAAAAGCAAATGTTTTAGCATCAAAACACAAATTTTCCAGTGAATAATCACTGACAGCTTCACCTGACTGCTTTAGGCTATTTAGAATGGAATCTGCCAAAAGCTGTGCTATATGTTGCCTGTGCCCCAGCAAAAATCTGCACCTCTGCACTTCCTACACAACTAACCAGCCTGATGCCCAGTCAGGTTTTAAATTATTTTATAATTATTGGGAAGATTACTATAAATTACTGCAGCCTTTGAATAATCACTGACAGCTTCACCTGACTGCTTTAGGCTATTTAGAATGGAATCTGCCAAAAGCTGTGCTATATGTTGCCTGTGCCCCAGCAAAAATCTGCACCTCTGCACTTCCTACACAACTAACCAGCCTGATGCCCAGTCAGGTTTTAAATTATTTTATAATTATTGGGAAGATTACTATAAATTACTGCAGCCTTTGAAAGAGCTGATTCTTCCCCTCTACTCTGCTCTTGTGACACCTGGAATGGAATACTGCACACAGTTCTGGTGTCCTCAACACAAGGACATGAAACTGTTGGAACAAGTCCAGAGGAGGCCATGAAGGTGATAAGAGAACTGAAGCATCTCCCCTGTGAGGACAGGCTGAGGAAGTTGGGGCTGTTCAGCC
>NW_008657495.1:56213-59434 GCF_000695815.1 Acanthisitta chloris | reverse complement strand
ACCTCAGAGCAACTTTTCAATATCTGAAGGGCCTACACAGGAGCTGGAGAAAGGCTCTTTGTTAGGAACTGCAGTGATAGGATAAGGAGTAATGGGTTCAAATTGAAGGAGGGGAAATTTAGCCTAGACAGTAGATAAAAGTTTTTTCCTGTGTGGGTGGTGAGACACTGGCACAGGTTGCCCAGGGACGTAGTGGCTTCTAACCCTGGCAGTGTTCAAGGCCAGACTGGATGAGCCTTGAGCATCCTGATCTAGTGAGGAGTTGTCCCTGCCCATGGCAGCGAGTTGGGACTAGATGACCTGTAAGGTCCATTCCAACCCCTAAAATTCTATGATTTGTCTCTTCTATGAGATTTTCCTTCCAGTATGTCAGGCATCTACCTTCTCTATGAGAGGAACTTTTTGTTAGTCAGGTTTTGTCCTTACTGATATTGAACATAGCTGCTGCTGACAGACCCATAGGAAAAGGGTATCTAGAATCCCAGCACTCAGGCAGCAATCTTTATCTTTATGTCAACCCACTATGTTACCAGCACATTTTTAACAAAGAAAGGTGCTTTGTGAAGCTTGTATCCTGTAATACATTTCAGATGAAAATGTGACCCTTCACAGTGATTCAAGTCAATCATAGTTTTACTACTGATCTTTATTCGGCCAAATTTCTCAATTAGAGGCTCAGCTGAAAGCTTACTGGAATCAAGAACAATGATATTTTTGCCTTTAAATGTCAGCACTGCCTCCTGCAGCCACGTCAGCTAGTATTAATAAGGTGCATCCTTTCTGCACTGAAGAGAAACTCCTTCTTAATGCACATCATAAATTTACAATAGGCACAGGGCCATCACAGCTGCTCACACCACAGCACTGCTGCATTTTGCATGTGCCTCCCTCCCAGGTCATAGCAGGGCCTCGGTAAGCACTTACTCACTGTAATCAACTCTTCTTGCACTTGATGTCTTCTTATAAGGCTAAGCATGCAGTGTGCTTCAAATCCTCTCTCCTAAGACTAATGTTCTAATCCTTAAATAAGCTTTTTGCCCTCTTCCTACCTTCCAGCAATCAAAATAGCTTGCTTGGGGTTTTTTTTTCAGTCTACAAGTCCAGCATGGGACACAATATTCCATGTGCAGACTTACTAGAGCTTTATAGGAAAGTAACATTATCTCTCTTGATTTATACCTAATCCCTTTGTTTACACATCATGGTACCTTGTTAGCTCTTGCTCCTGCCACACACTGAGTTTTTATCTTCAAAGTAAGCACATGTTGTTATATATGCTCTACTTAGCTCCACAAACACATTCTGTGTCTTCAAAATACTACTTCTAACTTAACAGCATCAAATATTGGGCTCTTCATATGTCCATTTTCCCCCTTCTCCATAACCTTACCAACTACCTGTCCTCAGCAAGCTGTTTTCCATCACCTACTTTGATCCAACACACCCTGGTCTTGATGCTGTTTATGATTCCAAAAGGATTTCCCTTCTAACCTTTCCAGAGTCTGTTTCTATTTATTGTGACCCCTTATATCCTGCCAGTTTGCCAACTAGCAATCAAGCTCACACAAGCTGTTATGTTGCCAAAAATTGTCTTACCCAAGACAGATTTTTTTGACTGCTTTAATAAAAACCACTAAAACAGCTGCGTACAGAAAGGTTATCAAACAAGAAAGGAACACCAGCTCTGCTCTGTCTTCTAATTCACATGCCTGCCAAGTACTGTTGATATAAATTGGATTTTAAAGTAACTTTTTTAATCATTGTTAGCATTTCTAAACTGAAAAAAACTGGTATCTTCAAGCAACTTTACTAGATGTTTGAAAAGCAATTTTTTTCTAATGCTAATTCTTTAACAATATAGAGCCCTGTTTGTAATCCTTGACACTAGCTTTCCACTTTGCCAGTATCTCAGATACTCAGTTTATCTATAACAAGATGAATTACACACCATGTGAACCCTCAAAACACTATTCTGGGTTAATCTTTCTTGAGCACAAGCAAAAATTAGTGTGTACTTCACAGTGTTTATACCCACAGGCAGGGGAGATCAGAAAGGGAGTCACCCTCTATGTCAGTGACCACATGGAGCTTTGCCTGGGGATGGGTGAGGAGCCAACCAAGAGCTTATGGGTCAGGAATAAACAGAGGGTAGGGACAAGTGACATTATAGTGGGACATCCAATGAGGAAGATGGATGGGTAAGGCCCACTATATACAGAGAGGAGTGTCCTGACATTCACAAGCCTTGGCCCTCATGGAAGACTTCAACCACTCTGGTATCTATCTCTTGAGGGGACAGCACAGCAGGGCATAAAAAATCCAGGAGGTTCCTGGAATGTGTGGATGATACTTTCTTCTCCAAGTGATAAGGACATGGACCTGTTGGAGCAGGTCCAGAGGAGGTCACAAAGATGCTCAGAGGGCTGGAGCACCTATGCTGTGAGGACAAACTATGAGACTTGGCACCGTTCAGCCTAGAAAAGAAAAGTCTCCAGGGAGACCTTAGAGCACCTTCCAATATCTAAAGGAGCTACAAAAGAGCTGTAGATGGCCTTTGGACAAGGGCATGGAGTGACAGGACAAGGGGGAATGGATTTAAACTGGAAAATGGCAGGTTTAGATTAGATATTAGGAAGAAATTCTTCACTGTGAGGGTGAGGCACTGGCACAGGTTGCACAGTTCCTGCTTAGTGCTGCATATTTGAGTTCATGTAATATAAAAAAACAAAAAAACAAACCAAAAAAAACCTAAAACAAAACCAAAAAAAACCCACCAAAAAACCCCACTAAAAAAAAAAAAAACAAAAACAAAAACAAGAAATTCCTTTTAGTTTTCATACTGACTCTAGAGTAAGTTACAGCCTCTTTGAGGCCTTTTGCATAAAACTCTTTTAAAAACTTGTTATCCCATACGGAAGCATTGATCCCTCTATTAAAAAATGCCTAAAAGCTCTTGCTCAGTTTAAGAGAAGTCAAATGACAACTGCTAGTGTACACAGACCTAAATGTTTCTTATACTGTGGACAGAACAACATATAAATAACTGTAGGCAAAAGAGATCATTGCTGTTGGATTTGGCATATCAGTAAATATATTTTTGCCTCCAAATAATACAAACAGGCTTCTGAGCAACCACCATCTGAAATGATTATCATCTCCACAAAAAGAAGCAGCATGAAGTACAGTATTTAGGGGAATTTACATGAAATCTAAAAATTTTG
>NW_008657495.1:28696-56177 GCF_000695815.1 Acanthisitta chloris | reverse complement strand
TTTCTGAAGCTCAAAATAGTATAAGAAATTATATGCAATGCACTTCAAAGTATCCCAAGATGACATAGGACATAATTCCCCCTGTTGCACTGAACATGTTAATTCAGATCTATTATATTTTATGAGAATAATCTGCAAAGCCAAGTATTTATAATAGCAGAATAGAACTGAGCACCTCACAATAGCCAGATCTGTGATGGGTCTCTAACTTCTTCCTCCCCTCAAATATTAGACATCCCAAAGTGATCTTACACCTGATCATGACAACATAGCTTCACCTATAGTGCTTATCACCTACCAGCAGAGTATCAATATATTTTCTTCCAAAAGCATGTCAATAAATAATGAAAGTTAAAGGGAGAACAGCATTGTTTAGGGTCAAAACAGGGAAAGTAGCTGTCCCACAATGTACCTCCAAAGCTTTCTTTGCCAAGCATTTCCAACCTGCAAGAAAGTCCAGTTTTACAGACCATTCTGGGAAAAAGGTTTTTATTTATATCAAGCTTTCCAGTCTCCATGGGATACCTTAGAGCATCTGAGCTGACAGAACTAGTTTTCACTTGCATGACTTGAACTGAAATGTAGGTCCCAGCTTACACAAGTTTTCAAGAAAGCTCTCTGGATTTTGAAAGAGTCTTGGAGATGTTGCAATTGGCTGAGATTTTTTTAACATATTTTAAGAAAAAGTTAACATTTCCCTAGGTTGTTTATTCTTTCTCCACCAGTGCCTTCAAAGACTTCAGTTTAAGTTTTTACATCATTAATAATTCTATATAGATATAAGAGTCACCACTGATCTTTATTATTGTAGTTTCCAGCATAACACTTCTGATATTTTACAAGTCTTTAAAAAAGTTACCTCTCCTTGAATAGTCTTCTGTCTCAAAGTGTAGCAGAATATGCTACCATTTGCCTTCAAAATATCTTTTTTATTATTCCCTGAAGCAATTCCTATACACTGGGGCTATAGCAGCACAACTTTGCTTTATTTTTCTCAAAATGTTCTAAGTGGAAATAAGCAAACAGTCACTTTGGACAGCACCATGCATATGTAGCAAATATTTATACGAAACAGAGGACGCAGCATAGTCCATAGCATTCCTACATAGTCTCTCCAGCTGTCTCATTCCCTCTGACAAGCAAAGCTTTTTGATCCTTTTCCATTCAGTCTCACCACTTTCCTTTCAAGCAGCAGAGTCTACTGCTGTACTTGCTCATGCACAGACCCAGTCAGCTTCCCTTGTTGATTTTATCCAGTGGCCAAATAGTCTGGAACCATTATTTAACTAAAAAGCACTTCATTAACCTTTTGGTTTACACAAACGAGGCATATGAATGGCAGAACATTTGCAGACCAATATTTACTATCTAGGCATGCCATGCAAATCAGGTACTTTACATTTTAACTTTAAAACTGACAAAAGAATTCAGAGATATTTTTTTTCTTTTAAACTTGTCCCGTGTTTCCTTCTCAGGATCTAAATTATAGTCAAATTGTTGCATCCTCAACAAAAAGTCTTTACAAAAATAACTCATACTGCAAAGATTACATATCACATAGCAAGGAAAAGAAAAGGCATACATATTTTATATGTCCAACTGTTCTTTTCTTCTAGTACTTGTGCTGTCCCTCTTTTTTTTCCTGTGACTGAGCCATTACTTTCCCCCTTTGTTTTTGAGAGAAAAAGGCAATAAGTAATATTTAAAAAAAGTAATATTAAAGATTCTGATTCAGTGAGAAGTTTCACTCTCAGAATTAGTTTTCCATGACATATAACTTTTTATTAGCTCATCTATGAACCTGAGATTACACCAGGAACCACGCAACAAAATCTTTAAGTCAGCTCACACCTGCTGAGGCTAATGAGGATTGCTTGTAGCTATCTCAAGGCTGACACAGTCCTAAGGACCTTTTGCCAAAGCCAAATGCTTCTGCTCCATAAGACCTCCACCAACTCTCAAGTCCCTGCAGGCACCAAATTTATAGTAGCCACAAGTTAAAAATGCTTAAGGGTAAGAAATACTTTAACATTTATATACCACTTTTAATGACTTCATTATGAATCATACACCTTTAATAAGACAAAATAAAGAAGTAGGTTACCTGGGGTTAAAAGAATGACAGACATAGTGATGAGTGAACAAACAACTAGAATCACCAGCAGCGCAATAGCAATTCCCTTCCAGTTCCTCTGCGGAGGGCTGTTACTTCCAAGTTCCTACAGGAATGGAAAAAAATAAAATCAAAGGAAAAGACTATGTTTCATAAACATACATTTCCAGAACTATTAGCGATAGGAAAATTGCTCTGTGCATACTCCTAATCACAGCATGAGAGGTGATCACAATCCCTCCCTTTTCCAGAGCACACAGAGTCATCCACAGGTGTGCAACTCAGGCTTTTTTAATACATCTCTCAAATTTTTTTAATATATATGTAATTTTATACCCCTAAGAGACAATCAAATGTGCTTATACAAGCTGTCCAAAATACAACTGGTATTAAAATATGCTGAACATAAACTTCAGGACAATATCAACCAGCAGTTTATAAGATAATTACAGAAATGAAATGTAGCAATTTACTGTAATTCTACCTAACATGGTATGGACCATAAAGGTTTAAATACATCCTTTTTAATGTACACTATTAAACTTATTTGCAAGAGAAAACATTAACAGAACTGCCTCAGGCTGCAAGGATTCCATCTGAAGCTACAAACTCTTTTTTTCTGTACAGTAGCTTAAATGTAAACTGCTCCCCTATTAGCTATAAAAAAACAACAGCAGTTTATAACAAATGTTAAATGAATGCTTCTGTAACTACTAGTGCACTTAAACCTACATCCTCTGTGGTTACACGTTTAACTCCTGCCAGATGCCATTTAGGTTTGTCAGTAGTAGCAATGCATTGCCCATGTTCATGGTATGGTTTGAGAACAAACAGCACATAAACATCTAACAACAGAATGACAAAAATAGTACAGTTGCTCATAAACCCCTAAGTTTCCCCCACAGAAAACAACATTTCTTCTATCTATAGCTGATGAGTATAAATGCTTCTCTGCCACAATAACCCATAGCCTTTAGTATCTCAAAATTAAATGCTATGGTAAGACTGCAGAAAAAAATAAGGGGAGGATGCTATGGTAAGACTGCAGAAAAAAAAATAACGGGAGCAACTTCTCCGAAGATCCTACTTCATACTTCTTACAAAGGTGAGTTATGTACACAGGTGCTTCCCAACCAACACAAGCTTCCACTAACCTCCAACTAAATACCAGGTGGGGTAAAAACCACAGCTTTAGCTCACACTTGCCCTTGGAGGCAATAGTGTGTAAAAGCCTCCCCAGGACCCACTGCCACAACATGCACCAGCAGAGCCCTGCAAGGCTGCCTTGCCACTGAATGCAGCACGTGAGACTGCCACAAAAGATGAGAGATGACTTGGAGTTGTTCCTATTTGATCCTCAATCCTGGTTTTGTTAATTCTGTAATACACAGCCAGGGTGTTCTCTTCTTTTTCCCTCTTCAGCTGAGGAAAAGGGCAGAGAGATGGGGACAGCCACCTCAGACATCTGGTTCTGCGGGGAGGACTAAGTTGCAGGAAAGCATCTCCTGCTATGCTTTATCAGTTTCCCAAGCATATTAATACTTTTTCACATACAAAGTATTTAATTTTGCTTTCCTGAATTATAACATTATGAGTATGAAATGGAGAAATCTTAACAGAAAGTGACAATATTCTTGTGCCTTCTTGGCTGGTGTACACCTCCTCCACACCACACATCGCCCACAGCAGCAGCTCCAGTGTCTTCAAAATTTTGCTTTAACCCCTCGCCTGTTCACTTCTACCTGTAAGAGACAGTTTCTCTCCCTGGTCCTCTTTCCTAGAAAACATAAAGGGAACTCCCCTACACAATCTCCAAGCAATCCCACAGGGAAGTCCCATAGCAGTCCTCAGCCCATCACAGCTCCCAGCAAGGAGTCCCTCAATGCCCCCACATGGCTCCTGCCTGAGCTCGCTCATTGTTGAGATTTTTAGCCACACCAGAGATGAAAAGCAGACAGTCTGTCTCCTCAGTGCAAATCCTAACCAGTGCTGGTCATCATAGAACCAGCTCCCTCACCCGATAGGTGTTGGTCTTCCCTTCCCCACAGCCAAAGCCAGGCTGGGGCCAGTGGTGAATGGCCACCAGCAGCCTGGGCTCAGTCCTCTCAGAGGAACTGAACTTCTTGTGGTATCAGAAATCTCCTCTTTGGTGTTGATACTGCCCACACAGATGATATTCAGTTGTCGCCCACAGAAGGAAATGACTGAGAACAGCTGCAGCACCACGTTCATGGCTGGTCCCTCCCAGACTGAACCCCGAGCACCTTTCCTACTGATCACTATTCACAAGAACCTGATTACCACAGCCAACAACACACCTTTGACACCTTTGGCTTTTTACTGAGGTTCAAAACTCCTGGCTCCAGTATGCAAGGGAAACATTGGTGCCATCAGGAACTTCTGGCATCTGTCTCTTCTCCCCATCCCACTGCCTCTGCTTCCCAACCCCTTACAAGCCTACCTGCTCCCCCTGTTATCTTCAGCTCCTTCAAATTCCCACCCACTTCCTCAGATGCTAATTACCACAGGAGCTTCCTAATTAGCCTTAAGGACACAGGTCTTCAAAGCCCACATGATGGCTTTATGAGCCTCTTTGGTGACCCTTAGGATATGCAGATTGCATGGTTCAGTCCTTTCTGGACAGCTCTGCAAGGATCCACAGCCTTTTCACAAAAATACAGAAGTTATGCATCCTGCATGTAAACTCAGATCCAAGCTATTATTTTCCTTTAAGTAAGAATTATTTTAATGTTAATGGCACAGTCTAGGAAATACAAACTTATTCTAAACATAACAGGATTAGCCTTATTTAATGACACTTGACAGAGTCAAATTGAATAGAAGAACCAGCAACTCACAGAACCAAGTGATGGTGAGAAAACAGTAATTTCCCTCAGAGCATCATGAAACTCTATTCCACAGGATTGTCTTAAAATGACCAAAGTTGGACAAGTTGATGAATGTACCAAAGCCTCTAAAAAATGTATCAGGTCCTCATTATTCACAAGGTTCTTCTCTGCAGGGATGAATACTGTTCAGTTTCTAAAAATAAAGCTTCATTTTAAATACTACTGCACAGTTTTGCAAGGAAAATATCAAACAGATGAATCAACTGTTTGAGCATACAAAGCTTATTGGTACCCACAGCGAGAAAGAAGGGAGTGTCCAGCTAGATAAAAACTCTGGAGACTGGCATAAAAAGGACTGATCTCTGACTAAGAATAGAATACTTGGTTTTAATATTTGGATAAAAGTAATGAGTTGCTTCAAATGAACACATAAGAAGATATTAGAAGTCACAATGATGTTTTGATATTGAGTGACAACATTATGATAAGACATTTATGATGTTATTGTACACTAACACAAAAATATCTAATGAAATATTAGACAAAGAACCATAATAGTTTAATTCATAGTACAACCAGTATCAAGGATATCTCCAATTAACTTTTTTGATGTTAACCAATGCAACTCTTGGACTGTAACCTACAAAATTTTAAAATACAGTAAGCTGCTGTTCTTCAACAATAAAGTATTTTTAGCCTCACACTGACATTTTGAAAATGGTCATAAGCAAAAGGCAGTTAAATAGATGTTTAGGCTGTGTCTCACTGGCAAGACTTAAGCTGTCATTTTTGAGTGTGACAAGAAGACCGAGGCATTCAAGAGGAAACATCATAGAGAGCCATACAATAAGAAGCTTTTGACATCATATAGTTCCCCTGTAACCAACTGCTAACAGGCACATAACAAAAATGAACACACAGATGGAAATTTAAAAATCTAATCTTCTAAACAGGCTCTTCTATTAATGTGGTTTGAAAAAATATCAGCTCTTGAATATGGTGGTTTATATACAGCACTATCTATAATGTTATTATAGATTTTACAATCTAACTGTAATGAATCAGAAAATGGCTGCTCAAAGCATAACACAATTGCAAGTTTTCTCATTATTTAAAGCAGCTTTTTCACAAACCATTTAATTGCATTATTGCCAAAAACAATCCTTATGTAATACATATTTCTGAATACAATTTGTGATTGAGTAATACCTTACTAAAAACAGCTACAAAGAGAAAAATGAATACTGCATGCACAAACAGCTGTACACCAACGTCAGAGAACCTAATGCCTACTCCTGGCAAATGTTAAAGACCACATTTTACCATGAGCTTCTAATCACTACCACCAGGGAATTTAATGTATGTAACCCAAACGACTTTCTAGCCTAAGAGTCTAAAGTTTCTGCTCCATGACTGTCTCCATTTAATCTCCGTTGAAAAGACCCCTAAAAGAAAAGACTAGTCTGACAAAAACATGTACCATATGTACGATATTGCATTACAGAGGTTGCAAATTCTGCAGTAGTAACCAAACAAAAGGCTAAAACAAAAATCTGCAGACTGGATGTGAGAGGGATGACAGGTTGAGGCTGTCAAAGGAAAGCATGAGACATTTCAACCCTTCAGCATCCTTCTATGTTAAATCCCACTCACCACTGCAAAACAAGGTATTTCAGAGGAAAATGCTGAAAAAATATATTCAGCAAATACACAAAGCAAATATAAATCATATATGCTGAAGCATTTTCCTCTCTCCTTTTCTAGGCTGATTTCTAAATATATACTCCCTCTCCAAAGACAATTTACAGACTGATGATGAACTGATTCACTACAATCACAAAAATCTTTTAAGCACTAGCAAGACAGTTTTAAATATCACAACCTATCATAGAACAGAATCATAGAACTCTTTGGGTTGGAAGGGGCCTTAAAGATCATCTAGTTCCAACCACGGAACTGCCATGGGCAGAGACAACTTCCACTAGACCACGTCACCTAAAGCCTGGCCAAGGAATCCACAACTTCTCTAGGCACCTGTGCTTGTTCCATACCACTATCACAGTGAAGAATTTCTTCCTTGTATCTACTGTAAGCATGGCACATTTCAGCTTAAAGCCATTCCCCCCTGTCCTGTCACTTCATGCCCTTGCACTTGGCCTTGTTGAACTTCCTGAGGTTCGCACAGGTTCACCTCTCAAGCCTGTCTGGGTAAGTCTGGATGGCATCCCTTCCCTCCAGTGTGCCACCCATGCCACACAGCTTCGTGTTGTTGTCAAACTTGCTGAGGGTGCACTTGATTCCACTGTCCATGTCACTGACAAAGATGTTAAACAGCATCAGTCCCAATACAATGCCCTGAGGATCACCACCTGCCACTGCTCTCCACTTGCACACTGAGCCAGTGACCACAATTCTTTGAGTGGGACCATCCAGTCAATTCCTTACCCATCTGGCTGGGACCATCCAGCCAATTCCTTATCCATCTGGTGTTACAGCCATCTCTCCAGTTTAGAGACAAAGATGTCATTTGGGACAGTGTCAAATGCTTTGCACAAGTCCACACAGATGACCTCAATTGCTTTGCCCTTACACACTAATGTGCAACCCTGGGGACCATCCAGCCAATTCCTTATCCATCTGGTGTTACAGCCATCTCTCCAGTTTAGAGACAAAGATGTCATTTGGGACAGTGTCAAATGCTTTGCACAAGTCCACACAGATGACCTCAATTGCTTTGCCCTTACACACTAATGTGCAACCCTGACACACAAGGACAGTGTCAAATGCTTTGCACAAGTCCGCACAGATGACCTCAGTTGCTTTGCCCTTACACACCAATGTGTAACCCTAACACACAAGACTGTAACCTCATTCAGCAGTTCTGGATTGTTCTTCTCTATTTTTGAACGAAATACAAATTTTGACATGGATGCTTCATCTTTAAAATCAAAAAACCTACAAAATTACCTCCATAATGGCTGTGTTACATCCAACTGTAACAAGAAAATACGACCCAACTTCCTACTATAATAGAAATAACAACATGAAACTAAATTTCATTAAATTTATTTCATATAGATCCCTTGACACGGAAATGCAAGTGCAATATTTTAAGTAGTATTGGGGATATCGATTTGGGAAAAAGAATCACTTAAAGAGATGTAGTACCTTAAAGAAAACAAAAAACTCCCAAATATTTCCATGTTTTTACCTGAATAAACGCACAATGTTTCTTGTAAGCAGCATAACCAGAAAAAAAATCACAGTTTTCTTCCTAAAGCTTATTGAGTCACACAGTTTTATTGTTAATCAATGAGGATAAAAAGTCTTTCAGACATAATTTTTCTCGCAAGAGTGTACAACTAAGGTTGTTGTAAAACAACAAAAGGTCAGAAAATATTGGCATAACATGCTGCAATAATAAGTCAGCATTTTGAATTATCTTAATAGCATTTTCCTGATTTCTTAGAAAACTATTTATGTAAACCACAGTACAATTTCTACCATGGAAACAAGGCCAGAAGCAGTAGGAGACTGCCTGGTGCAAACAGGCACATGGAAAGGTACTGGCTAAAGCCTGGAAACTGCAGAGTGCCTCTGCCAGGCTTTTCCAGAAGACACACATAAGTTAAAATGCAGTATTCTCTTTGGGAGAAGAAATGAAAGCCAAACTTTCAGAGGCAAGCTAGCCCTGAGACTTGGCATTAACTAAACTGCTTTTTCTCAGAAAACTACCTGCCCATGCTGTGACTGACCTAGCTGATAAATGGTGAGATGAGCCAAAGATAAAAAAATATGCATTTTTCTATAAAAATTAAGAACAAGAATTCAACCAGTTTAAACTACTTCTGCTGGGTACAGCTGGATACAGTTTGAAGTGAAAGCAAGAGATTCTGCCATTACCTCTGCAGCCTGGAGTGAACTTTACCGTGCTGACATGCCCAGTGGGACAAGTGTGCAGATGGACATTGGTGTTCACACCTAGACTGTGAGTATTTGGAACAGAAAACCCACCAACACTGTCTGGTGGTTGCCTGGTTTTGTGTTGATGCACTGAGGGCAGACAAAGGATCTCAGTTAGAGGTGCCAGGGGCTGTAGGAATTTCTGAAGACTTGAATGAATCGTCTGCTTTTGTCTTTTTTTTCCGTTTCGTTTTGTGCTGTTTTTTCATACTGTTCCTGTACTGTTACCAGGACAAAGCCTCCAGAGAAAAGCACTAAGACGAATCAGAGCCTTCCCTTATTTTGGCAAGCATTTCAGGGGCAAGAGAAAGAAAAGCAAATGTAATTTGCTTTGCAGTAGGAATAAGAATGAATGTCACTCTGCAGCTTAGCTGTAATCACGGCAACATCACTTAATGACTCCTCCAGCATCTACTTCATTAAACTCTACCATTTGCATTCCCCAAACATGACAAAAAGGTGATAGACGTAAAAAGACAAATAGTTTCATGTTGCATTCCAGGTGTTTTAAAAGACAGACCCAAGATACTTATAATAAAAATATTACAATCTTTTCAGAGCTCTTTATAGTGCTGGTCTTGCAAATGGTATTAAATACCACCTGCCTTGGTTTTGCAGTGTACTATCTGAAGGGAAATTACCCCAGAAAGCATTCTGATTTTGTGATTAAATGATTGTGTGCATTCCTTTCCAGCTGTTTTTGACTAATCCCATGGCCTAGATAGCAAGTGAGACTAAACAACAGATCCACAAAGTGGCACAGGACAGTTATTCTCCATTTACGTAAGTACCTATCATTTTCATCCCTCATTCTCCCTTTACAATTTCTGTGCTATAAGATCCTGTTGCTTCAGTTCTTGTCTGAATGATTATGGTCACACAATTACTTTCCCCAGTCAATATCTTTACTCATGAAAACATTGGCACTTCTTTTCAGAGTCATTGTAAAATGCCACTTTGAGAGGAATGCAGGACTCTGTCAGCTCTATGGATAATGGACATTTTAAAAAGCAAGTAGCCTGTTAGCAATTACCCTGCTCAGAACAGGTGCTGGATTTGGATAGGAGAACAATTTGTCTTCGTATTTTTATTTCTTTGGGCTGCACTGGTAAGACAAATCCCTTTTCTGCAAAGCCAAACTGAAAACAAACCCAACCCAAAACAAATAAAACAAAACTCACCTCTTCTCAGAAAAATAAACTAAAAGAATCAATGTGCACATAAAAGTAATTCTGAGAAGGGCTGATCACTCACACTGGTAATTAATCTCGCAAAACATTCTATGCTTTCTTTCAGCCTTGACCATTTTTGTTCTAAGCAGATAATATTTGCCCCTGGACCTGCAAGTGCCCATTCATGAACTGAGTTTTGGTAATTTTGGGTATTTGGGGTATTTTGGAACAGCACTGTCAACACCCTTAGTTCTAACAATTCATGAAAAAGATCAGAAGCATTTATGGAATCTATTTAATGCATTACAGCCAGCATTAAGAATGCATTTCACACCTTCCCACTCATTTTGTAGTGTACCTTGTAACATTTACTCAAACACAATGAGCTAGCTATTACACTAGACAAACAAGTAAAAGCCTAACTTCTAAAGCATTCTGCAGAAACCCCTGCTCAAGGTCTAATCATAGCAGATGAGTTTAAAATTTTGATCATTACTCGTGCATGCAACAAATACAAAAGCAGCAAGATGGGTCAGCACAACTCATCAAAACAGTGTGGCATGTGCACAAGTGAAAAGTTGTGGCCATCTGCTTTTTTTAACTAACACAGTAGCATTCATATCTGCAGCACAGGAAAACAAAGAGGGGGAAAAGGAAACTACCATGGTGCACAATATTATAGAAAATATGGAAAATGCAGGTCATGGAACACACTGCCCTAAGGACTGTTGAGCAGCTGGGGCAGAGGGTAACTTGGATAAAACAGCAATGAATGACAGAACTGCTTTATGTTTGAAATATTAAAAAAAAACCAGTCACAGCGCAGAGACAAGCTACAGCAGGTAAGGGAACTCCTTTAGCTTTTGGGAGCTAAGTTGAATGCAACACACTTTTATGAAGAGGTACAACACCATGTAGAGTTACTGCAGCATCAGAGGCAACTTCATTGAGCTTCAGGATTTCCAAGTTGTTATCCCTTTTCATCCTGTGTTCACAATCTTTTACAGTTTGTTTCTAACAAAGTTTCAAAAGTAAAAACACTCTACTCTTTTTCCAGTTGAGCAGAAACACTTGGAGAGTTCAGGTGAATAACAAAGTTCTGACAAAATGTGAGTAAGCATCTTGAGACTCAGAAGTATGTAGGTATGTGAAAGCTACAGATAACCACCTACAGGGATTTTTTCGAAGTTCCTAAGTAAACAGCTAATGAACAGATGCTTTATTAAATACCACCATTTGCAACCTCCCCTGCAAATCTCACCTCCAGACAGTTGGTTGTCAAGAGGAGTCACACACCGTTTTGGGGATCTGAGGCTCACTGCTAACTTTGCTGTGACTTCAGGTTATGCTCCCCATGTCCTCATCAGACCACAGCCCCAAAATTTACAGTGTGCTACATCTTCTTTTCCTCAAAGTCTCATCTTGAAGCTAATCAGACTTCTGTCTGATTATGAATAGGTACTTCTGTATCTTGAAGACTGTCCGCAAGATTATATGGAAATAAAGGAAGCAGCTCATTTCCAGTGAGCCCAAGCATCATTAGGATCTAGAGGAATCAACAATTCATTTGCCATAATTAAAGAAAATTCTTAATCTATTTTACTAAAGCAAGTAATGCCAAGGACAGAAAAATACAACAATGCAGCAGACATAAACATGATTTTATTCAAGTCATTATCACCTAACAGAAGATGTTTACATAAATACTGGTACAGTCCTTTATGGCTAAAAAGGTATTTTCACATATTCCTCTCAATCCTAACTTTAATGAAATGTCACAAGATAGTAACATATTTCCTCCATTTTTATTATATTTAACAAAAATCCCCCAACCAAGTAAAATAATACACCTAAAAAAAAAAAAAAAAAAAAAAAGACATAAAAAAGTAGATTAGTACAGCCTATATATGTTGCATACCTACAGATCTTTCTACCGATGTAACAAAGTTGTTTGCTGGAATTTGTCCTTTTCACTACTCAGAAACAAAGTTATACTTTGCCTGATTGCTTTAAAAAAAAAGGCTTTAAAATTATTTTTATTTCTCTACATATTTGCAAGGTCCCCTAACAGATGACTTTTTAAACTGACATTGTTGATTATGCTCAGGGACGTTAATGAGTAGATCAGTCTGACAACACATCACACTTCACTGAAGGTTAGATAAACAGGGAAGGTTACTAAACTGCAGTAATGTCACATAAGTCATACTCAAGTTTATGCTGCATAATTTTACAACTTAGATTGAACACAGTGCCCCTATATTTAGTGATATAAAACTGAGCTCTGCACTGCACATGACTTTCAAGTGAGATCACTGTTAGATCAGAAAAACCAAAATTGTCTTTTGGAGTTTCCCACTGTTCAGGCATTTGTACACAGGCTTAATTTTATGCCATTTAAGAGACCTTTTTTTTTAAAGATGAGTGAGATAAAATCAGGAGTTGTCAAAATATGAAACAATTTTGCAAAGCTTATTTTGCAAATTTACATCGCTATTTCTCTATTTTCAGATTTACACAGAAGATACTTGCAAATCAAACAAGCAATTTAAATCCAAATGTGCCTTAATAAGACTCTGTGTGCACATACATATGTACACACATGCACGTATCACTGAATATATATACAGATAAATAGCATTCAAGGCAACATTCCTATAAATAAATTAAAATTTAAATAAACCAAAGAGTGTCAGGACCAGAAAAGGGAACACTCCAATCTCTGTATTTCAAGGGATCTATGGCAGTAGAAAGTGAGATGAGTTTCCCAAGGTCATATGAGAATGGTAAACCAGCATCTCTTCATGTAAATATTTGTGAACAAAACTGTAGTCAGCAAAATTATTTGGCCAGTATCACTGGACTCTAATTAGAAATTTATCATTTAGTTTTTTACAGTCTGCTTCATGACTAGTTACATGCTTCTCTGAACAAAGGAATTTTATTTAAAGCAGCAGAATACTATGACTCTGTGATTAGAAATAAAGATAAGGTTTTCTCCTGCATTTTTTAGAGGAATAAGACTAGAGAGGTGACCAGGAAATTTCTAGATTTGATACAACACGCTATGTTATATGGAAATAATATATATAATAACCCAGTGGAACCACAATCACATTTCACTTAAAAACAATGCAAGTTCTCACAGCACTAAGGACATTTTTCACACACTCATACACATAGAGAGCTTATGAAAAAGCCTTTATATAAAGAAAATGGGTCACAAAATCACCTCCTTATATATACCCCACTCAATTAAAAAGCAAATGCAGTACTAGGAGGAAAAAAAAGAAACCTATCAGGAATTTCTTGGCGTTTTTACAGGTATCATTGATTTTTTTTCACCATACTTCCAGATAAAAGTAAAAATGTAGCTTTTTTCCCCCTGCAAACTCTTCTTACCTAATGGCCAAAACACTTCAAAGGCCCTTTATCCATTATGTTTCATGGGGAAATGTGAGCCACCCAATAATGTAGTAGCTCTTGACTCGTCTATAGAAAATGGTTGGACTCTTGGCTGCACAAAGAGCTCTCTTCTTCTCTAGGTGTTAAGACAGTGCTGCCACATGGGTATACCCATCAGCACCTAGCCTAGGGCAAACTTCATCAAAGGAAGTGAAAAGAAACCACACTGATATCCTTAAAATACAATTTGTGTCTCCACTAGAGTAAGCTAAAACAGTCTGTCACTTGAGATTTTGAGATTTCTCTCATCAACGCTTTTTCCAACTAACCATGTGACTGTTCTCAGTGTTGATTCAGATCCCATTTGCTTCACCTGAAAGATTTCTAAGTGTTTAGCAGTGTTCCTGCTAGGTGCACCTCTGCTGCCACTTTGCTGCAGCACAGAGGGGACATTCAGACAGGCACATGGTACTGGGTCTGGCTGTGATGGAGTTCACTTTCTCCACAGCATCCTGTACAGTGCTGTGTTTTGGATCAGTGGCTACATCAGTGTTGATAATGAATGAAATACTTTGGATACTGCTGAAGAGGGACTGCACAGCAGCACAGCTTTCGCTTTTTTTTTTTTACCCCACAAGAGATAGACTGAGGAGGTTGTACAGAAGTTGGTGGATGACAGAGTCAGATCAGCTGAAATGAACTCGCCAAAGAGATACTCCATACCATGTAGTGCCATGCTCTGCAACCAAACATGGTAAAGGGCACATGTCTTCCAAGTGGTCATTGCTCAGAGGCTGGCTGGGAATGGGGTTGCCTGTGGGAGGTGGTGAGTGATTGCCTTAGAAAAACCAAATTGCATTCTTCCACTTCTTCAATTGCCTTTATCTAGACCTACGAGTTTTATCTTCCTGTTCCCACTCAGGTCCCACATGCAAGCAGAAAGAGCAAGTGGCTCCATGATCCTCAGCTGCTGGACAGGCCAACCCACCACAGGTATGTATGCTTCTTCTCACAGTGCTCTCCTGCATCTACCTTGAATGATTGCACCACCACATTACCTTTTATTTCCTTTCAATGAGTTTACCTCGTAGCCACCCTCAGTACAGCAGGAAACTGCTGTGTCTCTGAAATAACGACTAGATTAAGAGTCAAGATGCTCCTACTGGCCAGGCTTCTCCAGATGCTGCTTGTATTGAAAACCAAAGAAACGAGTACACACACTATGGTCTGCTCGAGTAAAGCTTGGTCATTCTGAGACATGACTCAGATAAACCTTTGATTAAGGGATAAATAATCCCTTGTGATCTTCTGACTCTTGGTGAAAGCTCCTATGGCAGCAATAGCTGGGACATTCCAGCCCTGCAAGGGGCATACAAAACTAAGCACAGAAGGCTCCTAGATCTGGTATTTTTGGAGTTAATAGAAATAAAGCAGAATGGAGAGGAAAACCAGAGGATGACCCAGAAACAGACACTTTGTCACTCCACATGGAGTTCCTACTTTACATACAGCATGGCAGCACAGAGAATACAGAAGAGCAATAACAGTATTAGTGAAATTTACAGAAGGGTGCCCAAAGCCCAAAGCCTTTACTGGCTGGGGATTAGGTAATATATTTTTGTGCAGTATGAAATAGTAATAGTTGAGTTATTTCTTGTGTATAATTTACAATTTTTGTTAAATAAAGGATAACTCTGCACTGCACAAATAGAAAAAGTAATAATCCCCTTGTGTTTCACTACATTTTTGGGGGGAAGAAATGTAGATGATTAGAACAGGTAAAACAAATATGGAATTAGTAACTGCTGTAGCAATCACAGCATCCTCTGTACAGTCATTTTTAACCAAAGTTGCATATATTGTAATACACACATTTCTTAATGACCCATGCAAGTGCTATCACTGCCAGAACAAAATAATTTGTGAAATACATTCTTGCATAGCTGTTACAGTACGGGATGACAAGCAGAAACAACAGAAATCAAAGAAATCAGGTTTAATGTATTTTTTAAACTAAATGTAACAGAAGAGCACTGTGATTAAAGGTGAGGCTGGGCAGTACTAAATGAAGAAAAATTTTAGGAGCTCTATCATACTCTTAGCTAGAGAATAATAGACAGTGCCATGAAAAGCAGTGATACTGTCACACAGTCTGTGCACACTTTAACATTTGTACTAATAAAGGTGAGAACATGTCACAGAACATACTAGAAATTTTGCCAGAAATCCATCCAAACCAGGAGTTTTGACTTAGAGCAAGAAATGAATGCACCATACATTTTCTCCAGAGTAATGTCTTCTTTCTGGCTGATTCCAATGACAAATACAGCAAGGATGATTTTTATAAAACACATACAATCTATTGCTTTTTGGGTTCCTGCAATTTTGAAAGTTAGAAGAGCTATAATAAGAATTCAGATAAACAAAGGCAGAAGTAGAAGAGAAAGATCTCACCAACACAGGGGTGGGCCATTGGCAGAACTGTTACATTAAGTGGATGAAAAGTTCAAAACAGCTCTGTCACTGAATTTTCCATTAATGCACCAAAGGTAATTTGTTGTCTACAGATCCAATGCTCACAACAGATACTCAGCTCAAAATCTCTCCTCGGCTCTGAGCTTTAATGTAAGAGCCAAGTAATTCCTTCAGATCCACTTCAACAAGTCTTCCTGAAATGCCTGGAGCCAGAGGAAAATATTCGACTCCAATGAAGGTGTTGGGCTATGATACAGGCTATGATACTATGACTTTCTCATATACACCTAGAGAGATGTACTGTAGGCCTTAGAGGAAACAGATTCTTGTGATACTTCATGGTTCCCCAGATTAATAATTTTAACACTGTCAACCTTCACTTCCCTTTTCTAAATACTTATTTTTTAACACAACTGAATGAATGTATTCAGTCTTCTCAAAAACAAGTTACTAGAAGTCAGAATCCATTGTACATGAAAAACTAATCTGAATAATTTATTTAATAAAAGGAGTTTTCCCAGAATCATGCCATGCAAAAATGGGTTCACAGGTAATCCTGAATGATCATAAAATACAAACCACTGTCAGCTCAAAGACACACACAAAAACCCCAAACTAAAGCAAACAAACCACCCACAGAACAGAAGTGTGGATTTTATCACAGATAAGTGGCAATGATTAACAAATGTCTTTTCAAATTGCTGGAAACCTGACAAGAATTATTTTTTAGCTAATGCACAAAAAAAAGGGAATGGTATCAAAAGTGTTGGTGTAGTTAATACCTGACTTTTGCAGGAAAATGTCTGTTGATTCTATACCTGTGGGGATTCTTCCTGTTTTCTACAGCTCATAGTACCATATGTTCCTTATTCCCTGTTGACTAACTGAATAATCTTTCATATCCTTGTCTCCTTTGTGTAAAGCAATTTATGAAATTTACTGGAAGCAGCTATATAACAACTTATAATACAACTTTGAGCAGCTCTAGCTGTTCCCACAGGATCAAAATTTTGAATAACTTTCAGCAAGCCCAAAGATCCTTGAAGCTGACCTGACACAACAAGAGATGAAGTAAGCAGCTGGCTGAACTCTGCACCCGTGATTTCTGATTACAGTGGCCCTTAGAGGAAGCAACTCCTCAAGTCACAGACTGTGGAGATGTGCAGCCAAATCCTTATGACCCCATGTCCCTCTGCTGGGTACACGACACTGAAAATACAAACCAACTACTAAATAGATGATGTGCACCACATGGAATGGGAAGACAAAGACCAGAGACTGAACTTCATCCTTTCTAAATTCCTCACCAACACAATCAGAAGATGGGGGGGGTGGGAACAAAAAGAAGAAAAAAAAACACAAAACAAAACAAAACAAAAAACCAACCAAAAATAGCCCAAGGGCGAAGTAAACCAGCAGTGGCTCAGACAAAACTGACTTTGACACAAGTTGGTTTGATGGACCTGTCTGCCCCAGGTCTTACTGGTCATCACAAGCCTTGCAAATAACCCCATAACACCTCTTAGCAAGAAATACATTTTTCTTTGCACAGTCTTCTCACCTAGACTTCCTTGGGGGTAAATGGAGACACGACAGTGATTTTTTTCCCCTGAAAACTAGTTTCAAAAAAGCTCATAAAAAGCTCAGCTTCTAAAATCAAATCAGTCAGTAACCTGGAGTCCTATTTCCTTTACAGTTTTCTACAGAAGTCTTTGAGGGCAAAAAGCATGGCTTATCACACATTTAAAAGTAAAATCAAAGTATTAATCTCATCAGATCATCTAGACTACCTGTCTACAACAGAATCATTTGCAAAACAACATGACACTTTAATTGCATGATGTTTCGACATGATGCAGCAAGAGAAATTGAAGCAACACATCTTAAGAGAAAAACAATTTGAAGTTTCTAATGCAGCATAACAACTGCATACCTACATTGCTGATATTGTTTAATTAATTATATCAAATTTACTCCTAAAGTACCATAGCTGAAATGTAGTAAACTGAGGCACTTTTTTAAGAGTCATTCTTCTGACCTAGCAAAACAGATGTTGGTAGTAATAATTCCATTATTTCCCCTAGAAGAGGAGTATATATACATCATTTTATTTAGACTTCATACTGCAAACAGGATTTTGTAAGTAATTTTATGAAGGGTTTACATCTTACTACAAACAGAAAACTAGATTGTTCTTTAAGTAGGAATGGAAAAACTGAATAAAGTAACCTAGATACCTGAAAACATCCAAGAGAATAACAAACAGTTTTCCAATGTACAACTGTACCAACAGGAACTGCATATATTGGCTTCTGAAACAAGAAGCTACTCAAAATGCACATATTAATTCTTCAGGGTGCTCTTTACCAAAAGGGCAATCAAAACCTGCAGTTTACCCAAAAGTTGGCTATATACAACTCACTATCTACTACAAAACGTACCTCCCACCTCTGAATACATTTGTGTCAGTAGCCAACACACCGCAAGACACTGCAATAAGAATGTTTTATTTTCTGTTTTCTATGCATTCCCTGTGGTTATTAGTAACATTTTTAGGTAACCCTGCAAGTGAGCAATGAAAGAAACCCTTGGTGCTTTCATCAATAATTTATTTTAAGGCTGCAATTTCAAATATTTAAGCATACCAAGCAAGAAAAGGGCATCAACTCTTTTTTAAAAATGAGGCCTGTTCTAGTTCTGCCACCCAGTAATAACTGCCTTAATGTGAAGGTTACAAAGAAAAGAAAAACATATTATTCAGATTACAAGTCAAGCTATTGTTGTAGGATGAAGGAGAAGAATTAAATCAATGCCTCAACTACAGCCACTTTATCAGGAAGGGCCCACAAACAATCCTTGGCAGTTCCCTTCATGACCAAGCACTGAGGCTGCACATCTCCACAGTCCTCCACTTGTGCTCTAAATTGAAGGGGCAATTAGGTGTGCTCTGACTGCAGCCAGGTTGATTTGCAGACTTCATCAGGTAATTAGGCATGTGAATGGAGGAAATCATTCGTACAGCTAACTGTGGCTCAAATGTAGAAGACAGTTTCTGAAATCCTGGTCAGATAGGAATGGATAGTCATAAGGCAAAGCAAGTGAAAATTTACTCAGCTCAAACTGCACCTCCAACTATGTACAGGTCTATCTCCTCAGCGATCCCTTCCTCTGTGGCTGGGTTTCCAAAAGACTAGTTCCTATGAGAAAAATAAATTATAATAAGGCCACTCTCATCTCAGAGGTGAATATCTTCATGACCCACATCTATCCTGATGCCTGTACCTCATCAGCCACTCAATGAAAGCTAAATCAAAGGCAGATCTAGATACTGCCAGATGGCACTAATGCATCAATTTGTATTTAAAGAAACAATGATCACATTTTCAATTATATATCTGATTTTCACTCATATACCTTTTATGGGTCACTGTCTTCTAAGATTACAACACTGATTTTTATACCTGGTTTAGACTGATAATCACAGGGTGGGTAAAACTAAGGTCCAAAAATGATGGCACATTCCAGAGGAAACTAAGAAATGTTTTGCTTATGCTAACTTCCACAGAAACACAGACACCAACAGCAGCCAAAACATCAGCTGTGCTCTTTTCACCTTCAGTTCATTCTGTCTTCTACCAGACACACAATTTGCCCAAGTCAAAGTATTTTACCATTTATAAGGAGCTCTGAGCCTGACTGCAGTTTAATATACCAGGTGACATAGATGATACAAGGTCAAAGGAAAATAAAACATATGGAGTATGGAAAAGTTCCATCACAGAAACACCATGATTATCTAAATATGAAGAGCTGCAAAATGTGACTATGTAATGCATTTATACTTTTCCTCCTTATTTACAAGTTTTCCATCTCAGTTGTCAGCTTTCCATCTATGTCTATATTCAAACTGTTATCATGGGGGGGTTATACCAAAAGAATGGAAAGTTCAGTGAATAAAAAAAACCCTTAGAAGACAAAACACATACATTCAGAAATTCACAGTTTTGTAAGACTGGCAAATGTAGGTGCCTAAAGCTTCATGAAATCATAGCATTTACCACAGTCATATTAATGTAACTAGAAAATCTTAGCAAGCTTAAAAAAAATAAAATTCTACAAATATGTTAGTATCAGTGAAGTTTTCAGTAGACTGAGAATAGCAACAACCTTGTAGTGCATTTCAGAGTACTGTAAGTTTTTTATTTGAAAACTGAGTGCTTCTTCATCTCACCTGAATAAAACCAATACAATAGAATTAATTAGGCAGTATTTTTAGTCTTTTTTGACTCAGTTCCTAAGTCCTCAGAAGGTTTTTCATTTTGTCATTGTGCCACAGAAGAAATCATCCAGCTGAAGGACTAAGGAAAATCACAACCCTGATCTACTCAGTCATTCACAATGAGATGTTAAAAATGAGGTGCAATTACTACCACTAGTCTTCAATAAGTTGAGTCCAAACCATCTGGCTTACCACTTTACAATACATTAGCCAAGTTTAGTCCTCAGAGTATCTACTTAAACCTTTTAAACTTTGTCACTACTGTTTTAAGACTTCTCTTTAAATTACTAAAATCATCAACACTCAATTCCTTCAGAAAATAATTCCCTTATTCTGTTTGGTAAAACTGGAAGTATACACAGAGAACATTTGCTATAGCAGGTGACTTAAATTTCAATCCCCTTCCCATTTAGCTCATTATTCTACACTTTACTCTTGGTTTTGTCACTCCTAACACTGACAGAAGAGAGTTAAAATTATCACCATTTCTTCAAAAGCTCTCCACTCCCTCTCATTTTACCTGCCCACATTTTACAGACACCATACATCTCTATCTTTTCCCTTCCATAATTCTCATTTTCAATGCATTAAAGTTTTACTATCTAGAGGTATAAGTAGTTCTGTTATCTATAGTGACCATTAAGAACTTCAAAGATAAAGCCAAATCACACTGCTTTATCAAATGTTCATGGCCATAAGAATAACATTTGTAAATGCATACAAGCATATACAGCTTTCTTTGAAAACAACAATATCAAATAAAATTAAAGTTAAAACTATTGAATCATAGTATTTAGGGGTTGGAATGGACCTTACAGATCATCTAGTCCCAACCCCCTGCCCTGGGCAGGGACACCTCCTCACTAGATCAGGTTGCTCAAGGCTCATCCAGCCTGGATTGAACACTGCCAGGGTTGGGGCAGCCACCATGTCCCTGGGCAAACTGTGCCAGTGTCTCACCACCCTTACAGTAAAAAACTTTATTCTAGTATCTAACCTAAACTTCCCCTCCTTCAGTTTGAACCCATTACCCCTTGTCCTATCACTGCAGTTCCTAACAAAGAGTTCCTCTCCAGCTGCCTTATAGGTCCTTCAGATATTGAAAAGTTGCTCTGAGGTCTCCACACAACCTTCTCTTCTCCAGGCTGAACAGCCCCAACTTCCTCAGCCTGTCCTCATAGGGGAGATGCTCCAGTCCTCTTATCACCTTCATGGCCTCCTCTGGACTTGCTCCAAGAGTTCCATGTCCTTCTTAGGTTGAGGACACCAGAACTGTGTGCAGTATTCCAGGTGGGGTCTCACAAGAGCAGAGCAGAGGGGAAAAATCACCTTTTTTGACCTGCTGCCACACTCCTGATGCAGCCCAGGACTTGATTGGTTTTCTGGGCTGCTAGCCCAGAAATTTAGAGCAATGTTGTGTGGTGAAGCTAATTCCTGGTCAGGTACTTACATTTTATGCAAGAAAAATTCTTTCAAAGTAAGATCTAGGCATCATTTTAATGACCTTCGAAGTTCTAATGCCTAAGAATCTGGTAAGATTGTTAAAGCTACTTCAGCAGAGAGGCAAGGCTGACTTTTACCTATGCAGTCCCTGTGTATGTTCACACCCATGCAAGGGAACCCCACGCTAAGGTCACTGGTGGTGCATCTGCAGTGCTCACTGCAAGAACTAACCAGAGTTCTCAGAGAGCCTTCAGTGCTTCCTGTACTTCTGCAGTGCTTCAAGCATACAATGCACAATGCAAAGATGATTTACATTCTCTCCAAACACCTGGTAATCTCCAGGATTTAATGCTGCAACATTTATTAGCTCACATCAAAATGGATTTGTCAAAAATAAGGAGCACTGCCAATCAAATAAAATCCTCACAATTCTTTGCTGTTCTAGACCAAACCCTTTTCTGTCAATCCTTTCTTTGGAGCTAACATTGTATTTTTGAATGAAGGTAGCACATTACATGTCTTTGCACTATTTACAAGGAAATACTATCTTATACTAAAACTTTATTCATGCACAATGAAGATCTGCATACCAAATACAGCACAACTAACCTGGAAGGATGATACTCCTTCACCTTCCCTTAGCAACAGGCAAAACTTCAAAATGTTAAAAATAAGGAACTTAGAAAAAATCCAACTGAATAATGGATCAGCACTGAGTAGATGCCACAGGTACAAATCAAAGGTAAAAATTACACTTGAATACAAGTTACAAACTTGAAATGAATTTTGAATATCAGGTTTTGGGTGTGGACTCTACTAATGTAATCTAAGATTTTATAAACTTGAGGATTATTTTTGAGAGGTAGATGGAAAGGAGAATTATATTATTATGCCAGTTCTGAGTTAGAAAGAAAATAATGAGTTAGAAGAAAATAATGTTTTTTCTAAATTAAGTTTTCAAATTTGAGTTTTAAGAATTCCAATTCTTGCAAAAAAAAAGGAGAGCTTCACAGAAACTTCAGAGGTGCTTCATTTTGTAATCATAAGAGAGGAGTAAAATAATTAATGTTTATAGATGATCAGCTCTTTTTTTTTTATGGGAGTTACTCATTTTGAGTGTGTACTCTGTAATTGTATTTGGACTGTAGGTACTTCGCAAGGGTTCACCCACTATGGACAAATCCTGCAGAAGCATGGATGGATCTCAGAAAGCTGAGGATTTCCTCAGCTTTCTCTCTGGGTCAGGCTTTTAATAGCACCTAAATTAAGTCTCTGTTTCAATGGAGATGACTCATTTTACTTCAGTACCAACAGTTCCATTAAGGTCCTAAACAAGTTAGACCACTGTGAAAGGCACTGCATTTTAATTTCCCTCTACTTTAGTATTTACACATAGCACCATGCAAACCTACTCTACACCACCTGGACACTGTCCTTTAAAAAATCAATAGCATAAAAGCAAAGGTAAGTATCAGTTCAAAATAGGTTTTGAGCTAACACACTAAATTCTGGGTTTATTATCCCAGTGTATAATCAGAGTAGATCTGTCTACCTGGCTGAATCATTCCTTATTTGCAAAGCTTAGAAGACATTCAAAAGGATCAGCCATTCTGCACATCTGGGAATCAGTAATTAGATCACAGCACAGAAAACTGAACTGATGCAGGATGGACACAGCAATGGGACAGATCCTCTCAATTTGGAAGCGCATAGAGCCCCAAAGCAGCCAGCAAGAGCTGTGTGGTCAAATGAAGACATGTTGATTTATCCTGAAAATGGGCTCATATGAAGAACAGCAACCCAGCTCAGGGACAGAAAGTGTCTTCCCACAGTGCAGAGTTATCCAAATACATCATTTCTTTCACCAGAGGCAGCATATTTTGTAATTTAGTGAATGTGACATATAAACAGTTTTTGCACATCAAATAAACATATCTGTTGTAAGTTCAAAAAAAAAAACCAAAAAACTTTAAACTGTGTGTAAAAGCATTGAAACAAAATGAGTTTAGCAAGGATGCCATTTTCCCAAAAGGTTTGAATTCAGAGTTTTAATGTGTATAGTAGTTTTTCTTAGTAAACATTCTTCCAAGGCAAAATCAATTCTAGAATCTATGTCTTCAAAGTGATGCTTCTAAGTCCTTGCACATGAATTTCTGGCTTGGAGGCATCCTGGTTTTAGGTATGATAATTTCATTTTAGCAGAGTGGTTGGGGACACTTTGAGCCTACTCAGACGGGAATTCTCTAACTCCAGAAAGAAAGAAGTCCCAGAGTTGCTTCCATCAGTGCATGTACTCTAGCAAGGCCATTTTGAGGACAAAACCTAATTATCATTTTGACACAGTTTTACCTTCAAAACCAAACATGAAAGTAATAGTATAATATGCTTCATTTCCCTTGTCTATTTTTCCTATTTTAATTTTCTAATTTTAATGAACAAAGGCACTCTAGAAGTAGATTCATTACACATAAATATAGAACTCAGTCTTCAAATATGACCTTTTAATTAAAATATAACAGATCATTAAAAAAATTATTTCAACAGTTGAAAACGCTGGAAATACAATTCTTTTAAAACTACTTAAAAAGGAGAAGAGTGGCCAAAGTTACAGACGCTTCCATTCTCAAGAGAAAACTCGTACAGTTTGCAATTGTATCACAATTACACCAATTCATTTCATGCTGAACTTAGGCATGGAGGCACAAATGGAAGTGGCAGACAACAAAACCTTCAGTTCCCATCAGCACAAACCCACACACGTATCACAGAATCATTTAGGTTGGAAAAGGCCTTTAAGATCATTGAGTCCAACCTTTGATCAATATCCACCTTGTCAACTAGCTCACAAAGGATACGTAGCAGGTCAGTGTCTGGCTTGAGGGAAGACCCAACTAGGCTACTATGAAAATGTGTTCCTGGGGGAAGCTTTGAAGAGAGGCTGCAACCAGAGGGGAGGAGAAGCCTGGAGGCTCATCCCTCTGGCTCCTACATAAACAGAAGCTGTGTAGTCTTGGATGAAACATGAGCATGTGCCTCTTCATCGATGCTGGATGCAGCAAACAACAGTTTCCTTCTGGAAACATCACTCTTGCTGCACTTCCTGACAGAATGTACCACCTAGCAAGAACAAACAAAACAGCAGCAACTACAGAAACATGAGATGAGCTCTGCTCCCTTGTAGTTACTGAACTCTCAGTACATGGAACCAGATGACTGGATGGGAAAGGGGAAAACTGTGATTTTCTAGCACAGGGTGAGGTGCACAAATGCAGTATCTCCTAAGCAGGCTTGCAGAAAACCTGCATGCCAGCAGCTCACTTTCCTTTGATGCTCACCCATAGACTGGACAATTTCTATCCTCTCCACAAGACAGTGATGCCACTACCAATCCTGAGCAGTCTACCAAGAAGAATGATCCTTTCCTTCATCTTCCCCAGAAGTTCATACTAGAGGAAACTCTCTTTTTTTTAAATTCTGTTCTTGGTGGCAACAGTGAAAGAAACAATTCATAACTACAAATGTTCTTCTACAGCTCAGCCAGTAAAATCATCTACATCACACTCGTTTGCACATCACAGTGCAATAAGACTCAGCCCTCAAACTCCCACTAATAAACCTCTTTTTATAAATATTTTTTAATTTCAGTTTAGCACGAGACTATTACTCATCCACTTCACATCCGTCACGGCATATCTATCTGAACAGATGTTTTCATTGATTTTTTTTCTCCATTACTTTTTATCTAAAAGACACATTTTTCTTGGACTGTTGGTGACAGAGATAATATGAGGAGAATGGTCCTATATGGCTTTTCATACATTCTGAATTGACAAGTTTCAAGAAAACTTTCTGGGTGCCTTCCACGTCCATGGTTTCCCAGGCAAACAGGTGCCCAAGAGTTCTGCCTTTGCTAGAGTGCACAGCACATTTCAAAACTAAATACTTCTCAGTGGCTGCACACTGTCTCTTCATCCTGCCAAATCCAGAGGGTTCATTATTAGGCAGAAGGTAACAACTCATACAGCATTTCAAGTTTCAGTATTTGTTTGGTGCCTCAGTCTGTTACTCAGAGGAGTTCTGATCCCTGTACTTCAGATGCCAACATGGATCAGAGCCAGCCTCAAAAGTATGTAAATTTGAACTGCCAGAGAAGTAATTATTAATTAAATTCACAGGAAGTTGATTCAAAAAATGTTTGAGGTAACATGAATTTTAAATCTGCCTCAGTTAGTATTCTGCAGACGCGCCTAAGATTTTATGTATTGCCAAACATTAAGAAGATGACTTTTGAGAAGGATTATCAACAGTATGAGTTTTCACAACAGACTCATTTTCTGACTGCAGAAAAATGAGATATGCAAGAGCTTTTTTCTTTTCTCAGTTCAGCATCTGCAAATGTTCTTGCCTTTTCCTGGAAATCATCCTCTTTTTGCAGGTTGCCATGTATCAGTCCCCTATTTCAGGGTTAACAGCCACTTCTTGACAGAAAATATAGACAAAAAGACAGAGTTGAAGATTAGGGTTTGTCCTGCTCAGAAAGCTGTATGTTACAGCATCCATCTTCACAAGAATATTAACCAGGGTTATTTTTTTGCAGCTTCTTAAACAACACATCAGACCACATTCTGATTCCAGCTACAACTCTGGCGCCACAGTACCAAAATCACAGATGATTCCACCACAGATGAAAGCCAAACTGAGCCCACTGTTTTCTTAGGCAGAGCACAGTGATGTATTACATATCTCATCAGGTTAAGGTACAGGAGTCACCCAAATATAAATTTCCAAGACAATGACAAGTTCCCCTCCAGCAGCACACCTCATAAACCATATCAAGGATTTGCAGGCTGAAACCAGAACATTTTAGAGAAAAGGCAGAATGGGCCCTACTGAAGGGATCATTACCAAAGGCTCCCCTCCTCCATGAGGGCTTTGCTGATAGTGAGACACACCAAATACCTCAGGCAGAGAAGATGGAGATTGAATCCTAACGTAGGACTTTATATAAACCATCTTTTGAAGCTGTGCCCTTGATGATCCCTCAAAGCTGCTATTGCTTTGGTTGAGTAAGCCCTGAAACCTTCTAGGACTGAAGACCTTTACTTCTGTAAGCTCTTTTCACACAGTACTTTAACAAAGAAAGTTTTTGAAGCAGACAATTCTTTATCGGCTTCTTTGCACATCCTGAAATGCTCTCTTAAATTTTATGGATCTCTCAAGGTAGATGAAGCACCCTTCTGGAATTTAGACAATAGAAAATGCCTTGCAATCTCTCTGATCCTGCTCAGAATGGATACATCCTTATTTGAACAAATAACTGTTATTGTATGGTAAACCTGGATCTGGGCTATAGGTATCTACCACAACAATGAACCAAGCATTACTCAATACCAATAATCTATTCTCAAAATATTGCAGGGTTTTTTTCCTAATAAAGCTTGTTTAAGCTTCAGTGTTTCATCTGAATCCTTCTAACTTTGCTTAGGACATGAATGCAGCTCAAAAGCCTCTTATTAAACGCTCATTCAAGGATGCTTTCCATGTATGTACCACAAAGCTGAACTGCTACTTGCAATGTTTACACTCAGCACATTTCAGTAACGTTAAGTGATAATCTATTTGTTACACAGCATCCTACAAAATTGCCTTAATAATCACCTCTAATGGTTTCTATGACTATTGTTTGGACCACAAAGAACACTCTTTTCCAAAAAGAACTCTCTGCAGGCTTCATGCAGAGAAAGCCCTCTGATAGCAGTGTCTGCCTGCACTGCTTAGACGT
>NW_008657495.1:24410-28653 GCF_000695815.1 Acanthisitta chloris | reverse complement strand
ACTTTCTGTTTTCCTGCATCTAGATACACTTTTGTGGCAAATTGTTGCTGTTCTTGTCCACCAAATGCCCCTAAACCTGTCTTAAAGAACTGTCTAATCAAATTATTTTTCCAATGAACATGCCATTTTCATCCAAATTCCTGAATACTCTCTGGTTCCAATTCAGGTTTCATCTTTCCTACCTACGTTCAGGATTTTCTACTACATTTTCAGCATATATCATAAATCATAGCAAACATCTCCAGATCTTCATGAATTGCTGATCATCTGCTAAGGACTCTTCAAAGCAGAACAAGAACCAAAGAAGTAAAATGCAAATAAAGATTGCTAAGGTTCTCTGCTCTACAGACCAAGCAAACAAGCACAATCAACCTGTGCCTGTTCCAGTACAGCCTCCACAGCACATGGAGTACAGGAAGCCAAAAACTGCCTTATTCCACTGCAGACATGCAACACTTCATAGGCAAAGGTAAGTAACAAGGATGTCTCTCAGACTCTTTTCTTCAGCTGCATTATTTGTCCATCATTTATGGAGTGAATGTTTACCTTTTCTTTTCTCTACTGTTTTAGTAATGCATTACTTACTGAAAAATGTGATTTATATAGCATTCTCAGCCTTCAAACTAACATGGAACACATGTTTTTCTGGTCCCAGATGAGGATTCTTTGACTCTCCTCCTTCTGTATTTCAGTGTCTATAGTGGGTATGTTTGTTACAGAAGGCTCTGTTCACGTTGGAATACTCAACAAAATTGTAGCTACCAGTTTTAGCAAGAATTGCACTTTCTTTATAAGAAACACAAGACCAGGAAAAATGGACCAATCCAAACCAAAGAAATACACCAAAAAAAACAACAAACAAACAAAAAAACCAACAAACCAAAAACCCAAAACAAACAAACGAACACAAACAAACAAACAAAAAACCCAACACACACCAAACCAAAAAACCCCACAATCAAAACACCAAACCAAAGAAATACACCAAAAAAAACAACAAACAAACAAAAAAACCAACAAACCAAAAACCCAAAACAAACAAACGAACACAAACAAACAAACAAAAAACCCAACACACACCAAACCAAAAAACCCCACAACCAAAACAAAATAAACCCCAGTATAATCCTGGGGGGGTTTTTAATGGATTAAAACAAAACACAAATACTAATTAAGACCATCAACAGAGCAGCACCAACTGTGAAGTTAATAAAACTCCTTTTATCGTCATGAACAACGAACTGGAAAAATAGATACAGCTTTTTCCTCTACCACTTATGTAAGCCACTAAATCATTCTAAGTGTTTAAAATGCATATTAAATTATTGACCACACACCAATCTCTCTAGTCCATAAAAAAATCTTGCAGAGGAAGGCTTTGCCCACACAGCTTAGAGCTCTGCCAGCTCTATGGGTGCTGCACAGCACTCGACACAGGTCTCCCCTCGGCCCCACAAGGAATCTTTGTGCCTTAAGAAACAGCTCCTCACTTGTGTGGGACATTTCTGGTTCAAGATGCCCAAAATAAAACAAGGCCTGTGCTGCTTTATTAAAAGCCTGTTTTAACAGCACACAGCACCAAGGAGATATATGACAAGTGCTGAAAGCCCATTCCCATGGTGGGCACCAGGATTTCTGGAACAGTATTGGAGAAACACATGGAGACTGGGAAAGGCTGGGCAAGGATAGAAACTCCATGCAAGCTCAACAGCAGCCTCTACAATGAGCAGCCCCTACACCAAACTAAACCCAGAAACACACCTGGGTTTTGCTTTCAAAAGAAGGAGCTGGGCCCTTCCAAACAGATGCCAGGAAATGACCAAACCCAAAGGCAGTTTGGTTAACTGGGAACAGGACCTCAGGGTGAGGCAGGGGGTAAAGCATTTTTGCAGTGTACTCTGTGTCCAGAGTGTTCATGGTGAAAGGACACATACTCATTGCATACATATTGTTGCAAGCCTTATATATTTCATTGTTACATGTCTTTACTTATCTAAAAAAAGCATTTACATGCATTTTAAATACCAATTACTTACATATATTTGCAGTCGTATTTAAATATCTTGAAAATAAACAATATATTACAATGGGTATATAGAACATTGTTCATAAAAATTTTGTTGCAAAGGCTGTGGACAAGCAGCAGCTAAAATTAGAAAATAATGATAGGTTTTTTCATGGGAATGAAACATGAGATATAATTCATATGTCAAAGATGTCCCTAACATTTCCTGAGGCAGATGGCAAAAAAAAAATAAAAAATCATCCA
The DNA here is from genome assembly GCF_000695815.1 of Acanthisitta chloris. Lineage (NCBI taxonomy): Eukaryota > Metazoa > Chordata > Aves > Passeriformes > Acanthisittidae > Acanthisitta > Acanthisitta chloris. The sequence goes on along the minus strand of NW_008657495.1, from coordinate 26,384 downwards.
AATAGCTTCAGTTATATGAAAGTACTGTTTTCAGGACAGCAAAGCAAATGACTTTATACATCCAGTGCAATGACAGTATGGGAACTTTGTGCTGTTTGCACTGTGTTTTAGAATCAGGAAATAAGAACAGTAACAAGCAGCTTTGTTAAGGATTAAACACTGATACAGTGATATGGGCAGAGATACTGAATAAATGAGTATTAGTATAGACAGAGATGCTGAATAAATGAGTATTCAGTATGAGTTCATTATACTCCCACAGTAAACTAGCTGGTCTTCTCTTTGGGATGGATGTATTTGCTCTCTGTTGAATGTTGTAGAGCAAGTATCAGAGTTCAACCTATTCCAGAAGAGCCCAGAAGAATCACAGGAAAGTTAATCTGCATAACAGCAGCTATTTCCAAAAGTATTTACCAGTAATTAATTACATGATGGAGAAAAGTCTTCCTAGTAAACTCAATGAGATTTCAGTTACTCAAAAAACTATGACTACTCTGCCTTGCTTTAACCTTTAAAGCTGTAGAAGTCTAGCCAAGTTTGCCAAAGATGTGACACAAACCTACTAACTCATCTGTCCTATACATTTTAAATTATTTATTTTATGTACTGCATTGTTTCTCAGCTAAGCTAGAGTTGCTCCTGGCAGCTTCCAAAGACAAAGACTGGTAGTATAAAATAAGTTACTTCTCTATGACACAGCAAGATATGTGCTTTAGACACTGCCCAAATGTGTGCCAGTTTTTGGGGGTCTCATCCTCCCACATGGTATTCTGGCTAGAGTATCCCTGGAAAGGACTCTACTGGTGCTCTGCCTCCTCTTCTCTGACTCAGGGACACACAGTGCATCCAGCACTTTAACAAGAGCAATACCACTTTCATCTCTGGTGCACACCCCAGCAATGCACCTGAGCAGCACTTCAGCCCTCCAGCACAGGCTCTAGCAGAAGGTTCCTTGGTCCCAACACTCAGTTTACTGCTGCTTTTTTTCCTCTGTAACATATGATCCACCAGTGAAACATCTCCAAAGATGTCTTGCCTATTCATGGAGCAGCTCTGGCATCATCCAGCTGGAATAATATTCCTTTTCTTTGCTCCACTCTCAATATCAAAGCTCCCTCTAAGATTCTGAGCCCACAGGCAGGCTGCCTGGCTTCTTGTTCTGGGAACACTTACTCCAGAATTACAGAAGTAAAGATAAATCAAACCATTTCCCCCTTAAAAAGCCACTAGGAAAAGAAAATGTTTTCATGAGTCATGTATCCAAACTGTTCAAACAGGAATGGATACATGCTGAATAGTACATCCCACATATTTCTACAGAAAAGAGACCTAAAAGTATCTCCCTTATGGAGGAATTGTCTAAAAAGCATCTTCAGTCTGGCAAGCCAAACTATTCCAATAAGTCAAAACAAGCTGCAGGTTCCCCAGTCAGCTCCAAACCATCACATCTGCCTATATACAATGTGCTGGAACTTAGTGCAAAATGGGGCAGATAAGGCACTATGTATATTAATGATTACTTTTAGAAGTCTGAAAACTTGCTGAAATTACTTACAATAACCATTATTTATCACTATTTATAGGTATTCTTTTGTTTAATCTAAAGAGCATTAAGAAAATATTATTGATACACTCTTACAGTACTAATTTATGCTTCAAAATGTCCTCAGAAGTTCCATTAAATACATTGAAATCACTGCCAGGACGTGTACAAAAGAAACCTGCCAACCTAACAGTCAACAAGGACACTTTTGCCCTTCACTACAGCAACAAACACTTTAGAAATTATGTCTGCATAGCTAATACCAAGTTACAGTACAGAAAGAAAGACCTGAATATCTGCTATCCAGCATAACATTGAGCTAGGCTGCATTGTATTTTGCACCTTGCACAATTCATGTATTGTAGGAGAAGTCAAAACAAGATTTCACAAAATGAAGACAACTAACCTAGGGTGGGAGACTCCCTGTTAGG
>NW_008657495.1:13203-24392 GCF_000695815.1 Acanthisitta chloris | reverse complement strand
AGGAATGATTGTTTTTCTTTTGTCATTTTACTATGGGTTCATTTACTGACCCTTAATTCTGCAAAACATTCTTGTAAGAGCCATACTAAAAGTTAAAAACAGATATGAAAATGATCAATCTGCAGTAAGTTCAGTAATTTCTTTCCTAAAAATCAAGGCAATATTCCATATGTGTAGATTTTCCTCCACCTTTTATGAAAGAGGGAAAGTATCAGTTTCACTACACCAGTACAATGCATTATTTTTGTAAACGACTTCCAGGTAGTGAGGTTTAAATTATACTGGGCCTTATATACAGCCTTACAGTACATGCTGCATAAACCTGTAATAAAATCCATCACTGAACAAACCTGCCTCAGTCACTGTGGGCCTCTTCTGCCCCTATCTCAACACAAAATGTGGCACCCTGTAAGACGAGTATAACACCATTTAAGCTGACACAATGTTCAGAATATTCACAGAGTTTGCCGAGATAAAAATAAGCGCCAGCTTTGCTGGCAGCAGTTGAACAGTAAACGTCTTCCCACTGGCTGATGAAAACGTCAAGAAGAGTGAGCTCTAGTAGGATAAATGAGGTCACTGTTTGCAATTCCCTGCCAGCTTGCTGGTTGAAGAAAACACCATTCGTCAGTAAACCTAAAGCAAAACACACTATACCACAAAGCTGTCCGTAAGTCATTTCTCATCCCCTTGGAAAACAAACAGGCAAAAAAATGGCTTTGAATTCTGAAAGACATCCTGTACACCTCTGACTATTATCAGCATGATATGCACACTGAATAAAAACTAAAATGCAAAAGCAATTTTAATGTAATCAGGATCTAATAAAAATACAACACTCCTAAAATAAATGCAAAGAAATGGCTGTAGCATTGCTTCTGAAGCACTTGTCCAAAACCATGCTACAAACTCTTGGAGGTCCAATATTTATAGGCAGCCATTAATTCACATGCAGTGCATTCATCACATTAATCACCCTTAATAAATAGGTCCACCCCGGGGCTTTGGGTACTCCTTTGATGCTCAATCTGGCTGCATTGAGGAATGGCTCCAGGAAATGAATTTAAGACTTTTAAATAGAATACATAGAGAGAAGGCAGCTGTGCTGAGGGGTTTAGTGGTGTTGCTCATGGAAATGGCATGTTCCAGCCCATGGTTCTTCAGAAACCCCAGAGACCACAGACACTGGCACCAAAGCCTTCTACCAACTCATGGTTTACATCCCCTTGTGCTGCCACCAAAAGAACAGCTGCACGAGATAGTTCATGCCAGGGCATTTTACTATCAACGAAAAAAAATCTTTAACTTTATCAATTTTTAATTAGGCTTTGTCAATAAGAAAGCCTGGCTGAGCTTTACACAGGTCCTCACTCCTGCTGTATGCAATGTTGGCACTGTTTATCCTCAGCAATTCTAATCCCACTCTGAAAAATGAAGTGTCAGCATCAGGAATTAAATACATTAAAAAATGAACACCGGAATCATCACACAGACCATTTGTTCCCTTTAAATTCTGCTTATATATAAATAGATAAAAGTATTGCAGAGATAGCTGAGGAAGCTTTGACAAGCCTTTGGGGAAAAGAGCCTGCTACTGTTGACACGGCGTAGGAGCACACCTAGTTTAGAAACATTAACCAGAGGAGGCACAGCACAAGAAGAACTTCTCACCACTCAGCAGACCAGGAGTCAGAGTGGGAAGGAAGCAGAGGAACAGATCCAGCCTATGGCTTTGAAGCAAACACCTCGAAAGAGACATGCAGGGATAGAGCCCTGCTCCCCACTTCCCATGGTAGGTCAGGACCAAAAGGCACTGCCTGTTACTGGGGAAAATGAACACTTTCCTCCCTTGGAAAATTCCATGGATAGGATATGCATTACAGGGCTCCCTCCTGGGGGTCACAGCTCTGCACCACCCCTGCTGTGGGCACAGGTGGGATTTCAGAGCTGAAGGATGTTCAGGTAGGATGCAGGATCGACTGTAGAAATGAACTTCATGACTTAGGTCACACACCTCTGCTACCTGCAAGATGATGCTCTCTACCATCAATACACAGCTCTTCCAATGAACTGAGCAACATAATTAATTCTTTAATACACAGTAATGATCCTGTTTCTTCTGTGATCTTGTGATGAAAGCGCAGCATGTGAATACAGATTGCTGTGTTACAGCACCAGGACCTTCCAGGCAACAAGCACCCTGTGGATGCAGCTATACCCTGCCTGAGACTTCTGCAGGCAGGAGAGCCCTCAGGGGGCTTTCCTTCTTTTAATAACTGAATAACTTCATCCAGGAGACACTGACAAAAGAAATACACAAGACACAATGCAATTATTTCCAACCGCTAATTTTACAGTTTCTTAAAATGCCATTTCCTAGATGGCTGCTCATGCTTCCTGAGGGGGACTGTGCTTAGCCAGGGGAGGGGCTGTATTTCTGGGGTGTCTGTCCTTGCACTCCTTCTGAGAAACCCAGCTCCATCCCTGACCTACAAATACAGCTCACAGCTCACCCCAGAGCCAAGTGGCTGGGCTCGCCTGGGGTCTCAGACTCTCACCCCACAGCTTGCTCACACCCTGCAGGATGGCTGCAGCACAAAGCCAGCAGATTTTCTTGATCACCAGGGCCTGCCATAAACATCTGCACACAGGGGGTCAGGCAAAGTCACTCCAGACAGTCTATGACCAGCGGTGCACAAAGGCACATTCAAATAACATGTCCTTCTAACTTCTTCTCAGTTACTTCTTGACAAAGGATCATAGACACACAGAAATGGGCACATACAGGATCCCTGTCTGCATTCAGGTGTTCATGTACATTTTGAGATATTGCAGGAAAATTCTGCAGTTGACAGGAGCCAGGACTGCATCCTGACAAGGGTCTGATGCACAGAATGTGGAAGGACATGTGATCTGCACCACATCCAAACTTCATCCAGCAGTCTAGAGCTTCCCATCTGCTCAGCAAGACACACACCAGCACCCACCCTGACACAGCCAGGCTGTGTCAGAAATGAGTGGCTGGAAAAAGCAAGGGAATTATGCCAAGGACCATGCATGGAAATAGTCCTCTTCACTGATGACAGCAAAGGTTAACCCAGTCATGCACTGTCAATTATTCCCAAAATGTTCTGATTTTCAGTGAGGCACTATCTGTGTCTTTGGGCTCTTGCCTTGATGAAGAAGGCTACAAACTTGCCAAGGATACTTGCCAAGCCTGCCCTATGGCACCTGTAATTCCTGAGAGCTATTTGTGAGTGAAGGATCTGCTGCTGTCCAGTTTCAAGAAGGGAAAAAAAAAAAAAAAAGATACTGAGGAAACAAAAACTGGTACATAGAGAAGACTGAAATTTTTACAGAGGCAAATCAAAACCAGCTGAAACATAAGACACTTGAGAACATTTTATTTCCAAAACACAATAGCTGAAGCCTTTCATCCTCTTAACACACTAATCCAGCAGACAGACAGGTGGGCAGCAACACTTAAGTAGGCTCTAGTGCTTGATGAAACAAGAGTAACTTGAACACAGCTTTGGTCTGAAGCTCAACAACATGCTGTAGCAGCTGAGAACATCCTGCAGGCTCCACTGCTGAGAAAGGTTTTAGAAATGTACCTTTTCCAAATACCTGCCATCAGAATCTCCTTTATGTCACATAACAGTAAAAGTACTAGTGTACTGAAATGACTTTTGGCTTGATCAGCTGACATCTAGAGTTCTCCATGAGATAGTCTGCAGAAAAGTCCAAACATTATACAGTAAGACTTTACATGATTATTATTATAATTCTTCACTTGAGAATCTTGTACTATGAAAAGGGTACTAACACTACAAATCCTCAAAAGTAATCACACATTTATCAGGCACAAATCTTTTTGTTCTTCATGTGTGGAATAAACAGAGATTGTCTTGAGGATGCACTCACATTATAAATGAGCAAAAATAGAATAAATATATCGCTGAACAGAAGAAATCAATCCTCAACCTCCTCCTGCTCTCAACAGTATCTGAGCTACATTCCCTGACAGGTTTTATCCCATGATGTCCCTGCTCAGTCCACAGACCTTCATGTAGCAGAAACAGTCATCTTTACACTGTCCATTCTACTTCAAACAAACTTTCATCATGTGCTCAGAGAAGGATGTGGGGCAGGCCCTAGGGAGAATGGCAGCAGTGCAGTGACAGCCACTCACCTGTGCCAGAACACCAGGGAAGGAAGGCACGCACTCTTTTCCAGCACAACAAAATCCAGGGAGACACAATGTGGAAGGAAATGGGAAGTCAGGAGGACTCCGCAATGCAGCCTGTTCTCTTTGCTGTTCTATTCCATTGAAAAATACTATTTGATGACAGGTCAAAAATAATTCACCTCTGTCACCTCTTTCCTTTAAGGCCTGCAGTGATGTTCCTGGGCTGCAGTGCCAAACCAGAGGCAGCTAAAAGATCTGAACAGCTTCAGTCAACATAGAGCACCCTGATGCCAATGAGGGAGGCCATTCAGACAGTGTAAGAGCTCAGGGCGAAAGGGTCAGCTCGCTTCATTCATAAACAGTATTTTAATCCTCTTTCCTTCCTTGTTGGAGTTCTGTTTTGCCATGGTCTATACATAGAAGTTTTCCTGATTTCAGCCACCTAAGGGTGGACCTGGCTTTGAATCCCATCACAATGCACACAAATCTAATGGAGAAGAGCTTTCCACTGCAAGTTGATTGGAACACCTGGAAGAAACACCCACCTGTCCTGTAGCTGATACTTTAAGGAGAAAGGTAACACTTTTGTCTTTCCCTTCTAAAGCCATAGTTGCTACAAGGGTAATTTCCACTCTCTTCATGGGACAGCAAAAACATAAAACAAGCCTGTTAACAGTTTGGGCAATGTTGCATAAGGAACAAATTATTCCTTTAAATTTCAGGGGAAAAACATCTCAGAAGTGAAAAATGTAATATTTGTACTACACCATTAAAGTTCAGGGCCTTCGCACAAGCCTCAGAGATATCAGTATTCTGGATGTTCCTTGCACTCATGATAGCAAAATGCTCCCATGAACAAGGCCAATAAACAACTCAAAGCAAATGTCATTTTTACTCAACTCTAAGCCTCTTGCACAGAAAAGTGATGCTTGATGCTGATCCACATTTCACTTTTCTGAATAGCTTGCTGGTTGTTTTTAAAAAAATACACAGTACAAAGGTCTTTAGCTTCCTTTAATATTCCCACTTACACAACATTAATCTTTGTCAATCAACTTTGTCTAAGATTTACATTTTGTGCCACCAGAACACACTGACACAATGACACTCTCTCTCCTAGGAACCAGCAGCTTGAGACAACTCTGAAATCATTACATAACTCTAACAAATCTCTAGAATTACGCCAGCACTCTTTGGGTACAAATGAGCCCTGAAGCAGATCCTATGATTTTGAGTCAGCAGCCTCACACCATCACAGCAGTGGTTCAAAGGCACTGCAGACCAAGCCTTTCTTCCTTGGCTAGGACTGTCTTGCCTTGTTCCTCCTTGCACTGAAGTTTCTTCTGTTTGCTCTCCATTTCAAAAGGAAATGCAGGGAAACATCTGAAGAAAATTCAGGCCAGACATTGCTATGTTTTATGCATAGGAAATGTTCATAAAAACTGACTCTGAGAATGCATTTTTAATAACAACGATCAAAAAAAAAATAAAAATCTTTGCATTTGAGACTTAACTTGGAATCTGGAATCTTTTCACCAGGCTAAGATCCAGACTCATTTCACCATCACTGTAGGCATCTAATTTAAGAGCAAAGTCACCCAGGCTTCCCTTTATAATTAACAGCAAAAGACTGATGACCTGAATTGTTCTGTTCAAATACCCAAAATTTGTCTCACCCTCCCTGCTGATTTGAGAAATTCATCTGAAGGCTTAAAGTCAGGTAAGATGACTTTCAAATTAAAAAGAAATGTAAAAAAACACAAAGAACAAAAGGCAACCTAGAAACCCCGAACAGAAGATTAAGTTTGCTTTAAAAATACAAAAGCCAGACGACTACTCAAGGTCCACAAAATATTTAATGCCTCTGCATTAAAATCTTACAAAATTGAATTGGTTTTACAGTTTAATGAAGCAGATGGACAGAGCATGTGCTGTTTTTTGTGCACAAAAGCCCAATCAAAGCAAACCAGCATCCCTTTCTGACGTCCACATGTTGGTAAACTCAAGGGATTAGTAACAATGCAGTCAGAGTTGTAGTGTTTTGCTTCAAAGAAATTTGCAAATGAAGATTAATTTTAACAACTCGATGCTTATCTGATAAATGACACTAGAAACACAAAAAAATACACGTTTTAAAGTTGCATTTTCAGGCAATTACTTGAAAAGGCTTTGTCACAGTGGCATGAAAATTGGTTACTGTCTACTGGTTTGTAATCGTTTCTGCCTTAGAGTGGTTTTCAGGAGTCCAAGTACCTCAGGCTGGATGTCGTGAGCATTTGGCGTTTCTGAATGTTGATCAGAAATGTTCCACTCCAGAGAAATGAGTTTGCAAAATCAGTCTGTGATTTTCTTCTCAGGACCAACAATGGCCAGGAGAGGTGAAATGGCACTTCAGTACCTGCAGCTCCAACAGGCAAATCACCCTATTCATACCCTGAGACAGGCAGAGTGAGAAATCACTGTGCCAGCAATAAGCTGGTGACAGGTAACACACTGACAGCCGCAGCATCCCGACTGCACGTGGCTCCAGGTGATACTGAACTTACCTGGTGCTTACACTGCAGCATTTGTGGCACTAAACTTCTGTTGCTCTGCCCTGGTTGCATGTGCTGCTGCCATGTGTGTGTCTCCTGCCGTGGCCTTTTCAATTATCACAGCTCAAAACACATGTGGTCCAAATGTGAGCAGCACCACACGATATTTCATGGGACCTGAGACTCATTCTGTGTGCATTGCCCTGTGCCATGGTGCACAGTGGGTGGCCCACCCATGGCACAGGCCTCTCTCAGCTTTTAATCTATCAACACCTTGTCTGAAATCTGTGATTATAATAATGGAAAAATGCCACAGACAGTTACAATATCTTTTTCATAATATATCATGGGTGTATCATGATCAAACCCCCTATGCAACTGCAGGAGCCTTCACAATCACCAGCAACATGAGAGCAGGAGGCAGATTGCATCTGGACAACTGTTGGCTTTATTATGTAACATTTCTGAACATTTTCCTAAGTGGGATTTGGAGCTTTAGCTTAATGTTCAGGGATTGGATGACTGGATTAAAGCTTTTTATTCATTGTTCTGTTACTTTTCCCAAGACTGGTTGACGCTATGGAGGATGAGGAGTGTTACTTAGAGGAAGGGGTTATTTGCTCTAAATTGTAGCACTTAGAATGGTTAATATGGATCACATCCAGCTTTACTAGTTCAGTATCTTGTAAAAATGGAGAAACTTCTATAAAGCTGATTTCTTCAAAGCCATAGCATGTGAATTAGAATATGGCTATTCTCTGGGCAGCAGGGCTACTTGTAGCTTCATTAATTTCTTTTTTAAAAAAAATCCAGAAAATCTTCAACTGAATTTACACAACAAATATCCCAAGATGAAAACTGAAGTAAATCTCAACAGTAACAGCAACATGTTTATGAGCACTTCTAGTGGGAAGCCCTGTGTTCTGGGGAACAGTAACAACGTTGTGCTTTTTCAAAGCACCTGTCATTGTAGCATTTCAGACTGGTTCACCAATGTTCACTACCCAAAGTGTACACAGTCCTGGGAAGTAGGTATCATTATATTCAACTACAGTTTGGTTTAGTGTCACAAGGTACTTGGTGCCTCCAAACTTCCAAACTCGACTGCAAGCACTAGGACAACTTCCAGGGACACAAGTATATTTTAAACAAAAAGAAGAATAATCAGGAGGAGAAAGGCCAACAATAGCTTTTGCACATGTTAGGTATCATTAACCCAGGTACAAAAAGGCTAGTTCTGGTCAGTGGCAAAACAATAAGACAGAATAAACCATACTGTTTCTACCAGAATTAGACTCTTTGAAAGTCTGAGAAAGACTCTTTGGGCATGCACTCAAAAAGGAGCAGAAAATCTCAGTGTCAGAGCTTTTAAATAGGATGAATGCACTCACAATCCTTGTCAGAAATGCTAACTGGTTTATTTTCCAGTTAGTGTTTCCAGAGGCTTTTTGCAGCCTCCAGCTTCAATGGTCCATGCACAGGTACCCAATCCCTGAGCCTTTGGGGCACGACAGCAAAGCAGGACCACAACAGCCCAATGTGTGGCAGTGCTCAGAGGCAGGAACTCATCCTGGGGTTCAAGATACCAACAGGGGATTCACAATGAACTCTCCCAGTCAGTATACACAAATAATTCCAACACAGATTGTATTAGATCTAATTTATCATTATATAGTATGCTCAAGATATTAAATTAATTCCTTACATGTATCAAATTATTAACATTCACCAAAAGTCCTTGAGCAAGAAAGGTCACCATGAAAATAATCCTCAAGTTCTAGTTAAAGGTTTCCAACCAAGCCACATGGACACCCTGCAGCTACTTCTTTTCCCAACACACAAACTTACTGCCACTTTTTCCAATTTGATGGGATTGTTTGCCAATATCCTGTTTATGTAGTGATTTATTTTTCTTATACCGAATCATTTCAAGAGAAAGAAATATTCTCCCCTTCCTTCTTCCCCTCTATATGGAAAGACATTATCCCCATTTCAGAGCCAGCCAATACAAACTGCTAGGTTTTTCAAATCACAGCAATTCACTGCTATTTTAGAAAAAACGAAATAGAAAAATAGAAAATGGAGGTAACAGTATTAATTTTCATCCACTTGATACTTATCCTATCTATTTAGACTTCAGAAAAATGCTTTTGTTTCCCTTGGTGTTCCAAAAGCAATTCAGTCTTGGATGAGGATTGAAGCCTTGTCACAACATAAATAAAACTTTCAGAAATGCTGAAACCATCTGCTCTCTTAGAATTAAACTGGAACTGCTGAAGTACAAAATGACAAAGTCTTTGGTGCCATGTAGCTGAAGAACTGAGCCTTGTGAAAAAAACCACTGAGTGCTTTGAGAGAAATAATGGAAGGTCCTACAACCCTGTACACTAAAAAAAAGATGAGATATTTCAGCAACTTTGACAGATTCAGAGCTGTGTGCTTCTGTACCAAAAGCCCTGGTTCAGAGATCCATAAAGGAACAGACTTTTCTTGGTGAAAACAACTCACTCTCACCCAGATTAACCTCCTGGTAACTTCAAAATCCTGTTTTTACTTAAAAATTTTATTCTCAAGGTGAACTTCTGAAGAGTCTTAAATTTCATGCTTCACCAGCATCAGAGAACGCTGCATGCTGAATGTACTGCCTTTGGGCAATATCTTAAAAGCCAACTAACTTCTGATTTTTCCCTAATGATGTTAAATCATGATAACAGAGAGTTGTTTTCAAATACTTCAAGGTAAGGCACAGACACCTCAAAGTCTCAGAAGACTGTAACATGATCAGAAAGTAGATGTATTTTTCATTAAATATTACTTAAAAGCTTAATCTGTAAATGCACAAAGGGCTCATATGAGAATGGGTAAGGAATTTGTTTGGTAGCAAAAAAGTCACAGGGACAGGAATAACCATGAAATACACCACACAACAACAACCAAAAAAAAAAGGAAAAAACAAAACCAAACAAAAAAAACAAAACAGAAAGAACTTTGCAGTGTTACTGGTTCATCAAGGTTGACTTGCAAGAGACAAATGAAAACACCTTCAAAACATGAAAATATTATCTCCATCTCAATCTTCTCAATCTTCAATGTAACCTGATTTTAAAAAATATTATCTCCATCTCAATCTTCTCTTTCTTCAATGTAACCTGATTTAAAAAAAAAAAAAAACCTTTCTGCAAGGCAGAACAGAATCATTCAAACAGCAGAATCTTTTGCCATGTGGAAAAAAAGGCTATTAATATAATCTGGAAGGCTCCATCCCAGTGGTACAAAAATGTGAGACCTTGGCTGATTAAGAAACATCTATCCCTGTGCTTCTAAAGGACCAGTGGAAATTGATGAAGGGTCCCCTAAGATATTTCACAGAGCTCACTAGTTTATTTGACAACTTTGCAAATCCCTCAAATGCCCATGAAATTTAAAGAATTTACACTCTTGGCATGTCTCTGTCCAATGATCAGGGCTCTTACTTCTAACCTGAAATGATATATCAACTATTCTAAGCTTTGCACAGAAATTGTGAGGAACTTCGGTGACTTTGATTTTTGCAGAAATTATCAGGAGAGGCATCAAAACTCCCTGAATGGTGTGAAAGAGAGAAATTGTGGAGGAATCATAGACAGAAGGGTGAGGTGTTACAATGCATGATACAGGCTGATGAGTACAAAAATGAAAACACAAGACATACAGGACAATGTGTGTGTATTCATATAAAATATGCAAACATTATGGGCAACTATAAATTAGAATAATGAGTTATTAGAAGAATTGTAACAAGTCTGACCTCGCAGGACAAAAGTGTGCTCCAGCTTTGCTACACTGAACTGAAGGCAAACACAGCATCTCTGTTAGTGTACTCCAAACTATACCTCCAGATCTTCACAACAGGAACAGAAGAGTATAAAACCTCAGTATTATTATGGCAGCAGGCCTTTTAAAAGCACCCAAGAAAGAAGACTCAGAATAATAAAGAAATATTTGGATAGATAAGTTATCTCACACAGCACGTGGTGGATATTCGAAATTTGCATCTTGGGTGTTTCTTTGTCATTTTCTTTTTCCTCATAGGAAAGAGGTTAACACGAGAAAATTGGAACTTGAAAAGTTTCCACAGCAGTACTGACAAATCCCACCATGATCTGCATGTGTGCCCATGGATACATAAGGAAGTCTCTAGACACCACAGACATTCAGTAAGAATACAGCTATCGTAACAGGAGAGAGGGAAGGGAGAAAAGCTACTAGTCTTTGAGGAACCCAAAATGAAAGGGAGATGAAGCTCAAGCAGGCTCCTCAGGCTACAGAAAGTTCTTCAAAGCCATCAGGCTCCTTCTCCACACAAGCTTCCCAGTCCAGCACAGTCACTACCTGTGATATTTCAGCTGGAAAAGCCAAGCCAGTCTCGGCTTGCAGTCCTACTTCAGAAGTTCAACACAGGCAGTGTGGTGTCTCTCCTGGACAGA
>NW_008657495.1:0-13180 GCF_000695815.1 Acanthisitta chloris | reverse complement strand
TCTTTCTTGTCTTCCCTGATCCAACTTCACAATAACTGTGAAATGCCCCAGTGTGCTCAAGAGCATTCTCCTTCAGCATTTGCTCCACCATGAACTGTTTGCAGTTCTATCATTTACAGCTGAGATTGCAGTTGCTAAAATACAAGAATTTATTTCCCCTCTTCCCACAAAAAAAAAAAAAGAAAAAGAAAAAAAAGAAGTTTTATACACTGTACAGCCTTAAGTCCATTCAAGCTCTCCACTAAAAGCAAGAATTCAGGTGACTTTTAACTGCAGCATATGTGGTACAAGCCATACAGAGGCTGTTATTTAAAGTCATTTGATCCTGGATGTAACTCAATCAGTCACTTAGAACTAAATGATCTCCTTAGAAAAATAAAAACAACTTTTTTTTTCCCCTTTGGGAACCGTTGGTGCTGTGAGCAAGCATTTTTGGAAAATTTATGTATCTTCTCTAAGCAATACCTGCTAAGCACAGCACAAGAGCATGTAGGTAATTCAGTGGATATTTCTGCCATGATAGGAACAGACTTGGTTGACCCAAGTTAAGAATATTCTCTATCAGATTAAGGTATTTGTTATCTCCAGGAAACACAGCACAAAGCAGTCATGGGCAAGCTGCCCAATCCCACAGAAATGTGGGATCCCTTGCTCTTTGGATAAAAGACAAACCCTCATCTCTCTATTATATCAGCAGGGACACCCACTGGATAGCAGGAACATCCTGCCACATCCAGTCACAAAACCTGCTCTATAATGAATATTTCCTTGCCATGTGACGGTTTTAATGAGTATCTTCATTTTCATATGATCATACATGCTCTGCTTCCTTAAGATGATGAATGAAAATGGTTTTGTGTAGCAACTTTGGGAATAGTGTATCAGAGTCAGTGTATCTTCCAGTGTCCATGACATGCACACAGGAAACTGCAACACTGAAGTTTGACTTGCTGCTAGATTTCAAAGACTGTTCCTGAACAGCAAGTACATATATCCAAAGCATAAGGTGCTCAATCCAGAGGAGACAGATGGGTAAAATTTTTAAAGGGCTGAAGGAGTTCATGCACTGAAACTCCAAGTGACTGGGGAAAAAAAAAAAAAAAGAAGAAAAAAAAACCCAACAAGAAAGCATGAATGAGTTACTGCAGCCCAGAACACTGCAGAAATGTATGCACAGATAATTTATGTAACGTATGTGTTTCACATTCCTACTGTTATGCACCACGCTGTAAAACCTGCTGTTATTACATGCTATACTGGCATGTCTATTACTTTCCAACAAGAAAATCATTTCTTTGGCCTGCCTCTTGATCTTGTTGAGTTTTGTATAGCTCACCTGGCCATTTCAAAAACACAAGCTGAAAAATTGTCTATAAATCAGATACTTGACAGAAAAAGAAGTATTCTGCACTACCAAGAGCAGCCAGGGCTGCACTGCATCAAATTCCACTGCCTGCTTTTTAACTACGCCATCACTTAGGAAAAATTGCACCAATATAACAGTTCAATACTCAATATAATGAAGTGGGCTCAACAGTGTTCCACCAGTCACAAAAGAGACATTACCGTCTGTCGTTTGTGAATAAACTTCCCTTTGTCGTGACTTAGTCAACCTTCATTTTTAATCTGCATACATAAAACATTAAATGCTAGAAGCTTTAATTAGTTTGAAAAACACTTGTTGAATAATTTAATCTCAAAGCACAGCTTTTTCCATACCAAAAACCTTAAGAAACTCCTTAAGGGCAAAAGTCTTCAAGTAATTCCTCAGCTAAGTCCAAGAACCTTCACAGAAACAGTTAACTTATTTTCAATGACTAAATACTGCTTCCACAAATACTTTTACATTCAGACTTTATCTACCTAACATGTGCAGAGTCATGAAGAGAGATACAATATGGCCAAACAATGTTTTAGATTTGGTCTGGTCTCAAAATCAAGCCCCAACATACCAGCTGTAAAACAAAACTTGTTGGGGGGAAAACACCTGCCTGAGTTACACAGTAACTGATACACCAAACAGATGGACTCACTGCACTAGAGTTAGGTGGACATTACTCATCTGCATGGCCAAACATGTACCTGCTAAAGCCACAAAACAATTGTTAATGTATTTTTCTGCCTGCTTTAACAGAACCACCACACTGCAGATTCACAAGGAAGAGGCACATCAAATCACTTTCACTGCAATAGTCCATGAAACAGAAAAAAATAAAAATACTTTCCTTAAAACTATTATAGAAAGCGAGATTCAGTATAGTGAACATTCCTGAGCTCTCAGGGAGAAAGAAAAAAAAAAAGCAACCAAGAAAAAAGCTTGCGTAGTACTGACAGCCAGATTGAGGTCCTGGAACCAGAGTTAACTCCAGGTCATGGATGAATATTGGCCACGTGCAGCAAAAGTGCAGACTTTGAAATCCTTTTCACGGTCACAGCTGCAACTTTCAGACACAAAAGTAAGTACAAAGTTTTGTCAAGTGCTGCATGGAAACCTTCCTAACCATAAGATTCCATATTTCAGTCCACAGCTCTTCAGGAAAAGTTCTCTTAGCTCAGATATAAGATAACCTATTATTCCTTTGCTATTACAACAGAGATTTACAGTAGCATACAAAAAGGAAAGAAGGAATTTTCTATCATCATCAAGCAGAAGAAAGGGGGCAAAAAAGAGAGATGATTCTAATAAAGGTGGGATTTTTTCTCATAGGAGTTCATTTATATCAACTATCAGCAATAGTAAAACTACTCATAATTCACTGCTTCACCAAGGCATCCCCATCGTTTCATCTCCTGTAGAATGCAACCCATTACATTTCCCTGGGATACTACCTCTGTTAAAGAGTCAAAAAGTTTTGCTTGCCCATCTTTCTGCAAACCATTTTTCATTCAAAACCATTAAAAGGCAAAGAGTTCAACACTTACCTCAGCATTTCTATTCCAAGGGTTAAATTGCCTGACCTAAAAAATATGCTCCTTATTTCACTTCCTTTTTTTTGGTCCATTTTATGTGCCTATTGGTTCCCATTATGATTTGTGCAAGATGGGACTCATGCTGCAACACAGACCAGCACCTAGAAGGCACTTCTTACATTGTGTTTTTTCTCCCTTAACTGGCCAAAGCCAGACATTCCCATCTCATCCATCCCTCCTATTTATGTACCTTGTTTCCAGCAAGCTTGGCCCAGCATGCATCTTAGATGCTGAATGTGCTGAAGTCCTGCTTTTAATGGAAATCCACTACAGTAAAATAGATAACACCATTCCCCTCATTAAGGGAAGTGGTTCCCATGTAAATGTGACCATGGCTCATTACTCCATACTGTACTTGAACACACTAAGCGCAACACAGACAGACAGGAAAAAAAAAACGCTGTTTTTCTCAGGTACTTTTCAATTTGCTAACAATTTTGTGTGCTGCTCCTCTTCTCCTTATTACCAGTGCAAGTTCAAGTTCCTAGAAATGATGGAAAGACTCACGCTGGTATGAATGCAACACTCAATACTGGATCATCAGCATTCACAGATCACTGAAAAATATGTGAGTGGTTAAGAGTCTGTCCTGATCAGCTGAGTCACACAGGATTGTGCTAGCAGTGGGAACAGACATGGGAATTTACAGTCCATATCTGCTGGGGCTAGATAAACAGGGAATATTAATTCTACCCAACACCATAGAATTATTCAGATAAAATGCTGCCTTAAAGTCAGCATATTAACTTGAAAACTACTCTAGATCATACTTGACATTCAAAAGAATGCTCTTTATTTACAATTTAAGAGTATGTTCCTAGAACAATCGATGGAGAATTGATAGCACAAAAAACCCAGATTAAACTAATTTTCTAATAGAGTCGTTTTTTTCAGCACTTCACAAATTTTCTAATGCAAAAACTCCATGTACAGAAGTAATCTGTACTGAAATAAATAGAAAATCTTCCACCTGGAACTTCCAGGATCAGCCTGCATAGGTGGTCTTGAGGGTGAATATCAACAAAACTGCCATAAACCCTGAGCAGGAGCAGCACACATGTTATCACAGTTACCTGTGGAGCTGACACAGCAAACACAGTGTTACAGACATGTGACACTTTGGTAGTAGTAACTACACCCTAAATGACAACCACTCTGATGACTACACTTCATATGGTCTCAGGTTCCTGTCTTCAGGGCAGAAACCCACCTGCCTGCAACTCCTCTGGATAGTGACTATACTCCTAAATCTAAAGATAAGAGTTTTTCTCACATAAGTACATGAATATTGGTGAGTTTAGACTCATGCTGACTACCAACCACTGCCTTACTAACAGACCACTATATGTGAGTTACCTCTCTATTGTATTGCTCAACAGTACTTTTAGAAGGAAGTCAGATTTTCCCAAATGTTAACTAATCCCAAATGCACTCGAGGTACTTTTGTCCATCACAGGCAACTCTGACATTTCAAATTCCCAGAACAACACCACACCTCAAACTCTGCTGATACTTCTGAAATTCAAGGACCCACACAGAAATTTTGCAACCAGCCAAGAACACAACAGGATCTTTTGATCTCCAATTTCCTAATCTCCATCCTCTTCCAAGTTAGTGGTACTCTGACAGCTACATCCACCTACCTAGCACAAGGAAAAACATCTGAGTTACAGAAGATAATATGATCGATAAACCTCCAGGAAGACTTACACTCCTTTTCTTCTGTCTATTCTTTCTCCCACACTCAGACTCTGGGTGGTCCTCATAGGCATCTCTCTAGTGAAACTGAGACCTCTTCACCACCTGCAACTCATTCATTTTTGTCAATGTATTTCCATCTTGACTGAGGAGGCAGCAAACATTGGTATGTTTGAAAAACAGCAAACAAATACCTCCAAACACGTAAGAAACAAATCCAGTGTCGCAATAATAAAATCAGTCGTGCAAGGTAGTTGTATCAGGCTTAAACCAAGTGAAAAAGAAACACACCAAAACCATACAATTGCTCTAAATATTTGCATTTCTAGGTTTGTTAAAGCTATGTAGCAAAGACAGAGCAGCAGAACTGGAGAGAAGCCATATGTGTTAAGAACCTGAAGTCCACAACTTCTGTGTTTCTGGGGGTTACACAGACCAGCTCTAGTCTGACCCTGGGGCCTAAACACCCACAGACAGCTGGAGCACCCCAAATCCCCTGAGCTGATGCACAACTCCATGCTGCTCACAGAGTTAGCACACTAAAGTGTCTTCTTCTGAAGCTTTTCCCTGTTCTTGAATATGCAGAGGGGTTCTCTGGTACAGCTAATTACACGAGGAGGAAGAAAGGAAGGACCCTCCTTTCTTTAAGTTCTTGTATGAAGTTGATGCCACCTACCACGAAATCCCAAACATTCTGCTAGTGTCTGTTTATGTTTACAATATAAATACAGCAGAGACCAGGAATAAGAATTCAGATTTCTTGACATATATATATTTCAAATGGATTACTCCATTTTCATTTTCTGACCAGTGCATTCTTTAAACTACAAGCTTACTGTATATTTAAGTCATTAAAGTTATGGGATAGGAAATTAAGAGCATGAAATTATTCCACTAGAATAAAATTCTATTAAATGGCTGTCTGCTTTCCATTCCTTCCCCTAAAGACACTGTTCAGGCAACTGACACAGACTATCACAAGGACACCCCTGCTTTCCATGACCTCAAAGTTAAAGGTTTCCCAGTACCTAATGAAATCACTGGATCACAATGGAAGTATTCAAATACACAAATCCATTACCCATACATATATATATAATTGCTCTCTGTTCTGAGACTTCTCTTTTGCTCTCAGTGAATGTTAGCTGTACATTTACATGGAGGAACATTCTTCAAATAATTAACAATGGGAAATGAAAGTGAGAAAACAAAGATGACATGATATTGCTTAGCTTACAGAGAGAAATATGACACTGGTAAAGGCAGAAGTGCTTTGTGAAGACAAAATTTTTAGGAAGACTCTGTGTATATTATAACAAAGATAGGAAGCTGGGGAGAAAAAGGTATAGAGCAGGTCACAGAATGGTTTGGGCAGGAACAAACCTTAAAGACCATCTAGTTCAGCCTTACATTAGACCAGGTTGCTCAAAGCACCATCCAGCTTGGCCTTGAACACTTCCAAGGATGAGGCATCCACAACATTTTTGGGCACCCTGTTCCATCACATGGAGATCACAGGGAGAATCCCATGATAAGAACCGTAATAAAACTGAAGGGGAAAAGTAGTGAGATAGCACTGAAATACAAGAAAATGCATATACTGTACATAGGTATATACCCTGTCTTTCTCCTAATGGGTGTGCAAACAACTTGCATAAGCTGACACTGCCTTCAACCTTTTCAGAGGCTGGCACAAAATATTGGCATTATAGTTCTGTCCTTTTGAATTTGAGAACATTCCACAACACCAAACAGTTGCTACCAAAAACCTTGGAGAAGGTCTGTGATGACATTTCAATAACTGCCTTTCATACGGCTTGAGCACTGCTGCTTGATCCATCATACTGTGTAGCAAAGGACCTTTTTTATCAAGATATAATGAAAATTATTACAGTACAAATTATATTAGTCCTGCAGACATTATTCACAGTCCTGCTAACTTCAGTGAGGAAATCCATGTAAATAAGCACTTTAGGAATGGACTTTCAGACACCTCAGGGACTAAAAGGTAACATATCTTTGATGTGCTACAATACAATGAAACTTTGAACTACAAAAAAAAAAAAAAAAAAAAAAAGGAACCTTTTGCAACTAATTTCCTTGAACTGCAGCTACCCACTCAATTCAAAGTCTTCTGACCTTGTGGGCTTATACCTCAAGAAGATTTCAACTTATATTTATGATTTATGATAATGACCTGATACAGTCATTTGTGCCCTAGTACAAGAAGTCCCTTGACTAAACTCTTCAGTAGGATCTTTGTTGTGTTGCTATTTGCACCAGAATACTGCACAGCAAGGACTACCAAGAAGAACTTCTTGAACTGCACTGTTTCTGGTCTCAGATCACCCAATTTTTACAGCTATTTTGTGTCTATTTAGAACTGTTACTAGACCATTCGATTAAAACAGCTCTTCTACAAGACTCAAAACTGCAGCACACCATTACTCCTAATTAAGTGTACTTACACTCAAATCCTTGTTCTGAAATACTCCCCCGATATATATTAAATGCTTTGATTTAAGCAGCCTCTGAAGCCTTAGGATGGGAAAGGGGGAAAGGAGGTCAGCAGCCTCTGCGCCGCCAGGAGCAGAGAGGGCAAACACAGGGGATGAGTGATCAGTTGCACTGGCAGTGTTTGATTTACTTTCCTGCACTTGCCCAGCATTTCAAGCAAGTTTAATGGTTTTCCCACTGGCATTTGGAATTCTCTCCATATTCTCAAAAAGAAAACTCTAACATTTGCTCAGTTTGTTTTCTGGAAAGCTACAAAATGCCTTTTTTTTCCTCCCCGAAAGAATGTAAATTGCCAATATTGCCCCAGGCAGTCTAAAATAACCCCCCAAAAGCATTTAAAGAATCATTATTTTCCTTAAATTATCACATTGTTTAATACTTCCTAATTGATTTTCTTAGGCAATATCGTCCAAACACCAGAGGGCTTTTATCTTATCTATTTTATCTTAGAATCGGTCAAAACTATTTACAGATTCTCTACATAAATAACACATAAGTTATGTGGCTGTTGCCAGCAGTGTTAAGAAAGATTAGGAAAGGTCTTTTAAGCTTTAGCCTCAGATCTGTAGGTCATCCAGTGTCCTTCCTAATGGATAAATACAGTAATTTATCATCATCAGTCACCATCAGCATTGTTCTTATTACTATC
The DNA here is from genome assembly GCF_000695815.1 of Acanthisitta chloris. Classification (NCBI taxonomy): domain Eukaryota; kingdom Metazoa; phylum Chordata; class Aves; order Passeriformes; family Acanthisittidae; genus Acanthisitta; species Acanthisitta chloris. The sequence goes on along the minus strand of NW_008657495.1, from coordinate 5,346 downwards.
ATATATTCATGAACGTTATTCGATGCAGCTGAGTGGAGCGTAAAAGGAGCCTATGATTGAACTGGAAAGGGACAGAGTTTGAGACATGTGAGATTTTGTGCCTAATGCATCGACTTGACATAGGTCTGAGAAGAATTACAAAGATGGAGTCAACAAACTTCAGGTACCTGCTGGCAGGACACAGGTAGGTGTAGCAGCACGTGATCCTACCTACATCTTCTGTTGCAATACTAAAGGAAGTATATGTGAAGCACATTCTTGTACACCTACGCCTCCTTCTGTAGGCAGATTTCAAAGCTCTATTAGTTTCAAAAAAACCAAAACATAACAACAACCACAATACCCCTCTAGGGATCACATATTATATTCATCCTTATTACCACTATGGGAAGAAAGTCTGTGTTCATGTTTGTGAGTCAGTAACACATGCATGTAATCTCTGAATGCCTTCAAGTTATTAAAAAATGCTAAGATGATGGCTTTCAAATTCAAGAATAACATCAAACAACATCTCCGTTTGCTTAAAGAGTTCCTCCCTCTTGTTAATTATCAAAATAGCCTGCCTGAAGCAATAATTTCAGTTGGAAGATGCTGGAAACAAACACTGAGAGTGTATTTTAACACAGTATATATGTTCAAATATCTGAGGCTACAATGTAACCTAGACCGTGCCTGCAAATCACTTTAACACACAAGAGCCAAGAAGATTGCCCTGTTTCACAGGTTTTGATTTACTGCATTAAGTAATCCCTTTAATCCACCTGCAAGTGGATGCCTCAATGCTGAAACATCAGTTGCTGTGTTATGCTACACAGATTCCCACATGCTGTTTTGCAAGCAAGATACACTGCAAAAAGGCATGGGAACCATGAAGGGAGGGTACCAGGAGCAAGAGAGCATCAGCATGACTACCTTGCCCTGTGTCCACTGGCAGAGACCTCTTTGTGGTTGTGCTCCTGCCAGGTTCCCAGGGCAGAGGGTGGATAAAGAACTGGAAAGTGCTCTCTGCACTAGGGAAGTGAGTTTCTGAAGAGACACTCATCACTTTTGAAATTGAGATGTACAGAGAAATATGTGTATTATGTGTATACAGACACTTAAAAACATGCATGACTGAGCTCTCAAGCTACCCAAGATCCTATACATACACAGACCAGTTACAAAATGTCATTACAATGAAGCTTCTCAATTAACAGGAGAAGCATTTCACCAAAAATGAGATCCTACTTGCCCCTGCTCCATGGAGCTCAGAGCAGAAGGCTAGAAATGCAATGAAGATGGAACACAAGCTTCAGGCTTTTTGTGCCAATCACCACAATCAGGTACAAGACTGAACTACATCAAAACAGTCACAAGGCAAAGAGAAAATTAATAAAGGCCGTATGTGGTATTTGAAATATGACGTGTCCTATGCCTTTCTCTAGAACTTGAATCCCCAACAACATCCTAAACCATCACAGTTAATACATTTTCATATCAGCTTCTTGTGCTGCTGGTGATACTGTCAACAGATATTGCAAGCTGCAATCCTTCTTCCTGGATTAAGCACAGATAAGAGTATGGCATCTATATAGTATAAGAAATAGAATTTAGAAGTTAAAGCTAAGATTACAATGATAGCTCTTTATAAAATATTCTGAGCATTATAATTTAAACTCATTTCACCACTGTTAATGGCTTTTTTTTTACCTGATGTTTATCGCATGGTGTTCAACCTTACAAACCTTACCAAACCATACCAACCAGTATGTTTGATAAAGTGAGTGCCACAATAAAACAAGTTAGAAGTTCTGCTAGGTTGCTAAGCAGGAAAAATGCAAAGTCACTTCGGATTATGTACTAGAACAGAATTCCGTATTTCATCCTGAAACCGCCTCTGAACACAACCATGAGCAGGGGACATGGACTTCACCACCTAACTAAATCTTTTAAGTTACTGGAAATATTGTATGTATATGACTAAGAGTGCAAGTTTCTCCATGACCCATCAAGCTCAAAATGACCTGAGTGGGGTACAGGAGAGCCCTTTTGCCTTGATAAAACCACACTAAGGTGAATACTGCTCTGGACAGACACAGCTATCCATCAACATGTTTCCCACTGAAAGATCAGAGCCTGTTTTGAAGAGAAAGAAGCAAAGCAATGAAGGAAGACATAAAAGTAAAAATGAATTTGGCTTTAGTCACTGAAAAATAAAATGCAGATTGTTGACTATTGTTCAGATATACTTTTAGAATGTGCCACTTGTTTGGTGATCAGAGAAACTGGTCCTGAGACACAGAAAAATTCAACTCCTTAAATCAAGGCAGTCAAGCAAACAGTAGTCAGTTGTCCTTTTATACTAAACATGTCATTTAAATGCTTTCCAAATAATTTGCCTATTTAGTACAACACAATGAAGTCTGATTTCATTTGTCCTTACTTGTTTTAAGCAGAATAAGCTAGTAGATTCTAAAATGACATACAGAAAAAAATAAATCTTTTTTTTCTATTTTAAAATCAATCTTAAAAAGACATCAAGTTGGGAGAGTAAAAGAGGCTCAGGAGAAAATGATTATAAATTTCAAAGGTCTGTCTTCTATACACACAAAGAACAGCAAGTAGCACCAGGTGGTGTAGATCATCTGGTTTTTTGTAAACAGACTGAAGCCTCAAAAAGGTAATACCTAGAGGAATTATCTTAGTTTTTCATCTCCAAAGACAGCAACATTCATCAACCAGCAAGTCATACAGGCACATTATATTTTTCAGATATGTTGTGTCCACTGACTACCAAATGGTTGTGCCTCCTAAAAAACATCACTAAACACCATTGCCCAAGACCCCAGGACAGTTCTTAAGAGCTACAAGATGAAAAACACTCATTTTTGTACTCTCTGAGGGAAACTGAGGGAGCCACATTCACTCCTAACACAGTGCCCAAGTGACAAAAGGCTGAGCACTTTGATAGAGCTTTCCAGAAATGAGCAGAAACACAAGTAACTTACAGCTATTTTCCTTTCTACAGATATATCACCTGAACATAAAACTGTAATTTTTGTGATAAATATGAGACATCGTTTAGCAAGGAGCTGAGAATAAATCTGACTAATTTATCAAACCAATTGCCAAAACATCAATAGCATTGTTAATGGAAGTTGTTATTAGATGCCTTGGCCCAGAGGAGCCTTGGTTTAAAATTACCACTGTAGGAAGTGTTGGATATGAAGTTGTATCCAAATTATTTATAAGCTGATGGTTACAGATGCTTCAGTCAGTCAGTCTAAGCTTTTATTTAAAGTGCAGAGTCCCAGCATTAGCCTGCTGTAATCTGAAATCACAGCTCAGGTTGCAAGCCTTTAAATTCACCAGAAATGCATCAACTTCAGTATGACCATTCTCAGAAGTATCTCTAAAACCAAACTTTGAAACCAGGGAGGAGATCCACACTTAGAAAATCTTTGTGCAATTCCTTGTTCCTTCTAGGACTTCCCACTCCTCTACCAGAAAAGATTTGCTGCTCCTAACACCTCAGGAAACATTTCTCGGGACAGATACATCTTCTTGCTAAAAACAAAGAGAACAAACTACAGGTGTCACATGTAGGGACACTACAAGTTTACACACACTCACCAAGAAAAATGCAATGCTAAACATGAGTAGCCCAACACAGACGGATTCTGTGAAGACCCTAAGAAGGCTGCATTTTCCACATGAGCCAACCCATGACAGTGCTATGGGTTACAGAAAAGCAAAGTGAACAGAAAAGCTGTTTGTTCTTCTCTCCACACCCACTGCAGCACCCACCACAGCTGCAACTCTGGAACTGCAGCCACAAAAAGCCAACAGAAAGCTTTGAAACTGTAATATTCCTCTGTTAAGATCACAGCCACATCACCCTGCTGCACTAAGAATGGTTTCCAGCACAAACTTGAAGTCAGACACAGGCTATGGCCAAGATCTGGCCAGCATGGAGCTACAGTTGCCTGAATCTTGGCTGCTGCAGAGGTGCATGAGTGGCCTTGGTGTTCACAAAGAGCCACAACCCCAGCCTTGCTCTGCACAGAGCTCACTGCAGGATTCAAGCCTTCATCCTTTCTATTGGCAAAGAGCCACAACCCCAGCCTTGCTCTGCACAGAGCTCACTGAAGGATTGAAGCCTTCATCCTTTCTATTGATGTTTAAAGCCATAGAAAGACTTGCCATCCATTAAAAGCAACATTTTCTATGTCCTGCTGTTACACACTGCATCCCAAGCACCTAAGACAACAGGCAACCAAAGCTGATTCAATATAAACTTTAATCAAGCAAAGCAAATTTGGTCTAGAAAAACCTGATGTAAAAACATAGTACTTCATGCAGCCAGGGCCACAGACAGACCAGTGCACAACCCCATCCACCAAAAGAGAGGCTGAGAACTCCAGAGTACTCAGGTAATAATACTTCTACATTTAGGATAAATTCCTAATATTTAGCATGTTTTAAATTGATACATTACTTCTGTTCCCCATTATGACCTAAAAAAGCAGTCAAACTGGTAATTTTTGTCATACAATATTAAGTCTGCTTTGAAAAGACTTCCTCCTCCAACAATTGCCAATTCAACATTTCTGAACTGAATGTAAAGAAATAGAGATTGGTTAAGTTCAAGTACTTTTTATTACACCTAAACGCAGTATCCCTCTAAAGCAAAACAATGTCCCTGAAATTTATGAGCACTGTGAACCTTTGAGACTATTTAAAATGATCCTGACTTTTCCATAAATTCTGCTATTTGCATGAAATTTAAGCCCTGATGGAAGTTCCCTATCTCTTTCAGATAACGTAACTTATGCAATTAATTTATTCAAGAAGGCTTCACAAACTCAAATGTATTATTTCATCAGCATTACACGAAAATGTACCATAATGCATACATTTTTCAGCAAAAAGCATATATATCTTTAAATTTATTTGAATGAATGGGTTCACTGATACTGGAAGGATTACTCGGAGTTTCATGTGCAGCCTGGGTGTGCATGCAGGACTGGATACACAGACACAGGTCTTCTAAAGCATAACTGTGCCTAGCAGCTTTCACTGCCGGCGTTTTTCACCCAATGTGAGTGTATCGGAGGAAAATTAAGCTCTCTGGATGGGCTGGAGCAGAGAATGAAAACGTGAAATGCATCTCCCCACGTCCAGCGTGCCGGAGTTCCGAACAGAAAGCACTGCACACGGACAACGTAAAAAAAAAAAAGCAAAAAAACCCAAACCACCTCAATCTGGCAGCACTGTTAGAGTCCTCACATTTTAAGGGTTTTGGAGACGTGGGATAGAGGAGAGATGTCTCGAGAGCCTCACCCGCGGGGGCCGAGGGCAGGTGGA
>NW_008657494.1:0-2978 GCF_000695815.1 Acanthisitta chloris | reverse complement strand
AAGATCATGTAGTTCCACCCCCCCTGCATGGAACTTCAACTTAAGGATATTCTCCCTTGTCCTGGCAAAAAATCCCTCTCTTCAGCTTTCCTGGAGGCCTCCTTTAGGCGCTGGAAGGCTGCTATAAGGTCTCCCCAGAGTCTCTTCTTCTCCAGATTGAGCAGCCCCAACTCTTTCAGCTTGAGTTTGTAGAGGAGGTACTCCAGTCCTCTGATCAACTTAGTGGCCTCCTCTGGGCTCACTCCAACAGGGCTATGTCTTTCTTGTGGTGAGAGCCCCAGACCTGGATGAAGCACTAAAGGTGGGGTCTCGCAGCAGAGTTGAGAGGGAGAATCACCTCCCTCACCCTGCTTGCCACATTCCTTTTGATGCAGACCTGGGTGCAGTTAGCTTTTAGGGCTCTACATGCACATTACTGAGTCATGTTGAGCTTTGTGTTCACAAACATTCCCAAGTCTTGCTGTATCATGAAGTTAGCATCCAAGTGTTTTAGGAATCTTCTGGACCTGTTTGTGCCAGCTGTGTGATGCTCTCAGTTAATCTCTGGCAAGTTGAAGCCTCCCATAAGGACAAGGGCAGTTGATTTAGAGGTCTCTCTTAGGTCTGCAGAGAATAATTCCTTGGTGTCATTATCCTGTCTGGGTGATCTATAGTAGACTCCCACGATGACATACATGTTATTTGTTTGTCCCTTGATCCTTACCTAGAGGCTCTCAATCATGCTATTGCCAACTGCAAGCTCCATACAAGCTATGTACAATGCCAACCCCCACCTTGCCTTCCCTGCCTATCCCTCCTGAAGAGCCTGTAACCATCAAGCATAGCACTCCAGTCATAGAATCCTAGACCCATGTCCAACAAGGAATGAAGGTTTTCCTTGCCCTTCCTTTTGCTAGTGATGCATTTATAGAAACACTTTTTGATATCCCTGACAGAAGTGGCCAGATTTAATTCAAATTGTGCCTTTGTCTCTCTAATTTTCTTCCTACATGACTTAACTATGTTCCTGAACTCTTCTCAAGTAGCCTGCCCTTTTTTCCGGAGGTTTTTTTTCCATAGTTTCCTGCAAAGTCTCCCTGTTCAGCCAGGCCAGCCGCCTTCCCCGCTGGCTCACCTTACGGCACACCGGGACAGCTGCTCCTGTGCCTTCAATACTTCCTTCTTGAAGTATGTCCATCCCTCCTGGACCCCTTTTATTCCAAGGGCTGTTTCCCAGGGTACACTTTGAACCAGAATTTAGAGCAGGCCAAAGTCTGTTCTTTGGAAGTCCAGGGCAGAAGTTTTATTGATGGCCCTTCTTGCATCCCTGAGTACCAAAAACTCTATAATTTCATGGTCGCTGTGCCCCAAATGGCCTCCAACCACCACATCTCCCACCAGCCCTTCTCTGTTTGCAAACAGCAGGTCTAGTGGGCTCATCTACCAGCTGAAGTATAAAATTATCCTCTATGCACTCGAGGAACCTCTTAGACTGCCTTTTTGCTGCTGTATTAAATTTCCAGGAGGCAGAGCCTCATACCTGTTCTTTGAGGGCAGCTGGGGGGGGGATTGGGAGGGGATTCTTTTACCTCTTCAATCAAGGACTTGTTTCCATTCCTCTCCATCTACTTGGTTTGCTCCCTCTGCCTGATGGCAGGAGGAACAGGGCTTCACCATCTCCTGCTGCACTTCCTTTAGGGTTGAAAGGGTGCAACTGCCTTTCACTGTCCCTAACGCTGTTTAATCTATTTCTTCCTTGAGCTCTGTCCCCAGGCACAGCAAATCATTCCCCTGCTCACACCGTGTGCAGGTGTCAGTCACACTGTCCTCTGAAACTAGTGCTAGGCCGAGGCTCTCTGTGCAGCAGGACCTGCACAGCTGTGTCCTGCACGGAGGGCTCTGTCTGGGTTAGCATATTCCTCCTGATAGCAGCAGCAACAGTTTTTCCTCATTTTGAAGCCATTGCTGGGTCTGACTGAGCTGTGGAAAAGAAGGAAAGCAGGGGTGGTGTGCCCTTCCTGCTTGCCCTGCCCTGTTAGCCTGGTAGCCCTTCCAAATTAGTTTAAAGCTCTGCCCACTAGCCCTGCCAGCTCCTGTAGTAGAGTCCTTTCTGAGAAAGGTGCATCCCATTGGGCTTCAGCAGGCCAGGTGTTCTATAAATCAACCCATGGTCACAAAAGCCAACATTTTTCCTGTTACACCACCCTCTGAGCCATATGTTGAAGAATCTGCTCATTCTCTTCAGTATGATCCTTTCCTACTGGAAGGATCAAAGAGAATACTCCCTTGTGCTCTTGATCCTTCAACAAATCTTCACAAGGCCCTGAGGTCCCTTTTGATCGACCTCAGACTTCTCTTTGTTATCTCATCATTACTGACTTGAAGAACCAGTAGTGGACAGTAATCAGAGGGCCTTACTGGACTGGAGACTTTTCTAGTAATGTCTGTTACCTGAGGCCCTGGCAGGCACAGGGTAACACATAGAGATTGGACCTCTGGAGGTCCCTTCCAACCTCAACCATTCTGTGATTCTGTGAATGTCCCGTTGGTCCATTAGGGTCATAGAATCATGTAATTTAAGGGCTGGAGTGGACCTTACAGATCATCTAATTCCAACCCTCTCTGCCATGGGCAGGGACACCTCCTCACTAGATCAGGTTGCTCAAGGCCTCATCCAGCCTGGTCTTGAACACTGCCAGGGTCGGGGCAGCCACCACATCCCTGGGCAGCTTGTGCCAGTGTCTCACCACCCTCACAGGGAAAACTTCTGCCTAAGATCTAACCTAAATTTCCCTTCTTCAATTTGTCCCCATTGCCCCTTGTCCTGTCCCTACAGCTCCTAACACAGATCCCTCTGCAGCTTCCCTGGAGCCCTTTTCTTCCCCAGCCTCACCAGCCCCACCTTCCTCAGCCTGTTTTCATAGGGGAGATGCTCCAGTCCTCTTATCAGCTTCGTGGTTGCTCTAGCCACATGGACTTGCTCTAACAGTTTCATGTCC
>NW_008657493.1:165668-174885 GCF_000695815.1 Acanthisitta chloris | reverse complement strand
ATTCTCGGCCCGGGTTTGTTGTTTGTGGTTTTTTTTTCCTTTTCCCCGAATGACCCCGATTCGGCCGGAGCGGCCGTGCGCGGCGGCTGCGGCGCGGGAGTGGGGCTTGGGGAAGGGCCCCCCGGGTTGGGGGCACCCCCGAGCGGGGACGGTGTGATTTTTGCCGTCAAGTTTAAGTTGAAAGCTTTCCCAGCCGAACTCGCTGCGATGGCTTTGGCTGGAGGGGCTAACGGCAAGTGAATTCTGCAGCCCGATTTGAAGAGTTAATGTTCGGTCAGTTCCGACGGGGAGAAAAGACGTGGCCGAATTCTTTCTCCCTTGTCTCTAAACAGCTTTGTTGACAACTGCGGGTTTTTTTTTTCCCCTAAATGATAGCCAGGGCTTCTTCTTTGCCTTGCTTCACGTATTGCTTTGACGGTTTAAACCAGTAGTTGTAGCTGCCTGATTTTAAAAGCAGCGTAAATATGGAAGTGAAAACCGAGGGTCGGGGCGTGTGACAGTCCTGCACCGACTGACCACGTCCCAGCCCTGCTCAGGAGGAAGCTGCTCAGACGGGTAGAAAACAGCAGTCAGAGGCAGATCAGAAGGCTGGCACCTGGAATTCTCACAAAACTTTTTGCCTCATCCTATTAGTCTTAAAATACGAAAAAAAGAGAAAAGTATAAATCACTGACTGGATATTCTGTGCCTTCTGTGCTTCTCTTTCAGTTCTTTTATGCTTCAGTTCTTCCCTTCCCCCATCTTACTTTTCCTTGTTGTTCCCTATTTCTTCCTTGTTTAATTTCATTAGACTCCTGGGGATGCAGCACCATAGCTGTAAAAAGCTGTTCTGCTTGTTCTAGTGTGCAGTTTCTGTTTATTCATATCATGAGTCTTGTGGTTTGTGAAGCAGAGTTTGGTGTAACCCTTACTGGCTTACTTTGCAAGGAGTTTACTGTTGCTAAAAAAGGTACCTTGGGCTTCTTTCCAAGTATTTTTAATCTATGAATAGTATTTTTATTCTACAGATCATTAAAATGTTTAAACTATGTTATTGTCACAGTGTAAGGAAAGGAGATAGTGTGAAATATCCTAAATACTTCCCAGGATATTGCCTGTGCTTCTAAAAGAGCATTTCTTCTAAAGTTACATGTAAATTTTGGTGTATGGGAGTGGGCTTGTTTCTCTTCACAACAAATCTCATGTGTTTGAGGCAGATTTTTTTTTCTTTAGGGTATAATTGCCAAAGTTGAGCAAAAGTTACCCTGGAAGGTTATTTTTTCTTATTTCCCCCCCACCAAGTGTGTTTTGTAAAATATATGTATCTCACCATACTTTAAAGCTGTCTTTGTGCTACTCTTTTTATTCTTCAGATGTAAGTAGTGTCAGCACTACAGCATCTTTCTGAGCTTCTGAGTCTTCCTGAAGTAGTGCCAGAGAAGGATCTCAGTGATTAAGACATGAATAAGTATAGCAGTAGGGAGACAAAGCCTTTGCTTTTGGAAGCAACTGTCGGGAGACAGATAGGGAGGCTGTGTGCTGTTTAGAAAGTGTGCTGGCATCGTCTTCATTCAGTTCTGTGTGTTTATTTTTCTTGCAGTTGACTGGAACAGTGTGTCATTTTTAAATCTTTCGGGTGTCACGTCAGGAAACCAGCCTCACTCCCAGCAGTTAATCGGGTTACAGGCAGCTAGAGTTTGGAGCTCTGGCAGAGATGGGACACTTCGTATTTGCACTCTGTGACTTCATTTCCTCACAGAGATTCTGATTTGGACTCCTGGAGAAATGCTCTTTGGTGGCAATGCTTGTAACCACCTTTCAGGACGTGTTTTAAAAGATCATCTGCCCCTTATTAGCTACAAAAACCGAGTTAGTAAATTAATGACATCCTGTAAGATGCCGAGTAGACCAGATGAGGGGTTAGGAGTTGCCTTCCATCTTTTCCTCTTTTCCTCTTAGCTTTTTCTGGTATACATAAGGTTGGGTGGTTTTGTTTTTTGGTTGATTTTTTTGCTTGAATCTCCCCTTTCCAAAGAAGTTAAGTTTCTAGTCTTGTGGTTCAATATTATGCTGAGTTACATACAAATAGCGTCTGCTTTTGTTTGATCTGAATGTGGAAGCAACATGCATTCCGTGGAAATGGGTTGTAATAGTCTAAATGCCTTTATGGTGTTCAGTGTATTCCCTCTGTAGCACTTTCTCAGCCTAGAGAAAGCAATGACGTCAGGCTTTGAAAAGTAAACTGGTTTGAATTATTGATTGGCGACCACGTAGTCAGTGATGGAGATGAATACATGTGTGTCTGTCTGCTGACCAGAAGCCAGATTAAAATGAACAAAATCCCTCACTAAATGGATCAAGGAGCCAAGAAGTTTATTGTCTGAGATGATGTCATAGCAGAGTGCATGGAGAGGGTACGGCGAGGGAAAAATGGGCTTTGTTTTCTCCCTGTTTCCAGAACTGATTTACACATTATTTAATAGAAATTGAAGCTATGCTTATATCAGTATATTCTGTCTTTACACAAATTATATGTATTTTTTTTTAATTTCTGGCATTAAAACTTGGAAAGTGTTCTGGCTTTATGTTAAAGAATTCTGACAGGAAAAGCACATCAAAATCTTCCAAAGTTTTCAGAAACATAGATTTGTAACACAAGGCTTATAAATTGGGTGGACTTCGTTCACACTATGAAATAATTGAGGATACCATGGCCATAACTAGTTGAATTTGAACTTCAGATTTACTCATGTCTGCTGGTTTCAGATACTGATTTGTAATTGTGCTAACACTTCTTTGGCAATTGAAATTACTTTCGCCAGCCATCTCAAAAAACAAATCAAAGATGTTGATCAAGAAAACTAGTGAATTTATTGTGAAATAAACACTCTTAAATCATGCCAGTGTACTAGTTAGACATTTTAGAAATGTATACGAGATTAGCTTAATTTAATTAGCCAAGAAAGCATTAGCAGTGCCTTAAGAGCTACTGGAGGGCAAGGTAATAATTGTAACGCATGATCCTGGCTAAAAGTAGTGCTGCCAACATCATTCGCCTTGCACGGTGGCAACCTAGAGCTCTCCATTGTACTTAATTGCTAATAGGAGCAAACACGGGCTGGAGGATTGACATCAGGTGCTGTAGTGTGGGAAGGTATAAAGCTAAGCAGCATTTTTGAGCTCTGTAATACCCGTATATTTCAGTTTTGCTGTAATTCCTCAGTCTATGGCAATAGAAGTGTTTTCTGCTTTTTGAGTGATAATGCAGCTTTCGTAGCATGAAGTTGTTGCTCTGTTTTATTACTCTTTAAAAAGTCTTTATCAGTCAGCTATTGAAAACATAGAAAATTAATTAAAAATTATAATTTCTCTTAAAATACTAGTTTTAAACATAACCCATAGAGCTTCCTAAACATTAAATTTTCTTTTATGAAAGAACCTGATTCAGACTAGCATATTTTCTTTGTGTGTCTTGCAAAATGTTCTGGATGTTCTGTCAAAGTGTCTTATGGTGTTCTGAATGCTCTACTGTTTGGAATAAAGCTATAGAAAAAGTTGAATTTTCCTCCTTGTGGTGGATAAATGACATTTGCTGGCCACCTGTGTGTAAAGCTCTTCAAGGGGAAAAAAGCTGCTCTCCAGTATCTGTGGTTTAAAGAACTGCATTGCCTTCCTGTTCGAATTTACAGTAGCATCAGTAAAGGTGCTGAGGCTAATGCTCTTAGAGTTCTTTGAAATACATCCTGAAGTACAGAGCCTTGTGAAGTTATTCCAACAATTTCATTTAGAGGAAGATTCCCAGGAAAGCTCATCTTTTCAGTGCGTAATAAAACACTGGGTTCTCTCTGGTTTAGTGGTCTGCTGCTCTTTTGGGACTTAACCAGTGGAAAATCAGGGATCTAAAACGAGCTGTGCAGGCTATTCCTTGGCAGTGTGGTGTTAATACAGCTGTGAGCAGTGGGGAATGGAGCAATGGTCGGAAGCAGTTTGTTCAGGGTTGCGTCAGAGTACCATACAGTCAGTGTTCGTATTCTTCTGTGTTTCTAAAGGGGGGTGTCCTGAGTTTGAATTCTTTCCACGTATCTTGCCAAATCATTCCAGGCCACTATCATAAGTCAGAACACCTCCGAAGTGTCCATGGTTTGTTTTGGGAGGCAGTGGTGCATCCTGTTCAGAGCTGGCTATCCTTTCTGTCACACTGTTCCAGGGCTTTCAAAGGAAGCAATCTAAGGACAAATCCAGTCAGTGGATATGACCTCCAAAGAATACTCAGGAAATGGTGTTGATGTTGGGTGTGCTGCATTGCTTCCTCTGAATATTGGGCTTGTCCCAAAATAATATTAATAAAAGCTGCTTCTCCGACTACTGTGTCTCAGTTTGAACTTCAGGCAGAAGGCTCAGCCCGTGGCTGTGAGACAGCCCATGACAATTCTGCAAGAGAGGCATACAGCTTGGGGTTATGCAAGATAATTAGCTCAGGTAATTACATTCTGATCACCTCCATCCCCCTGCAGTTTCAGTTGGAGGTGGTATGGTTTTGCACATCCTGCCCTAAATTGTGGAGAAATACTATGCTGTGGAAAAGTTTTAATTCCAATCTAATGATGCTTGAAGTGATTTCTGTGTAAAACTTTATAAAACCCTTCTCAAATCAAAGGATGCAACAAGTAGGCATCAATGAGCTGAAGCTCACTGCTCTTATTTTGTAGCTGTGACCCTTTTAAGGGTTGCTGATTGTTTATTAGATGTTTGAGCTCTAATGGATTACTTTGTGTGTGGGTAATATCACTCATGAACCCATTTATTGCAAAGGGAGCTGACAATGTTTTTATCCTTTTTTTGTGTACACTTCATGCTTTGCTACTTTTTCTAAACAATTTTTCAGTCTGACTTCACTCTTGAAATATTGCCTTTATTACCTTTGATGGGATTTTCATGGTTTATTTTAACCATTAATTCTACTTTAAATTGTTCCAGTATTGTTTTGCATTTATACTTGCTTGGACTCTTTTCCTGAATAAATTTAGTTTCTTTTTTCTTGGTAGCTATTAAAACAGGCCACTTTTCAACCAGTTGTGAGATTAATGTGTAATCTTCTGTAAGCCTTTTCATTTTGCACTGCTGAGTATGTGTGTGCTATAATAGCTTCAACTCCAGCTGAACTAGGTATGAAGGAGGAAAGTTTAGTACTCCTATCAGAAGTACAGAATTTAAAAGCTTCTCTAAGTTGTGTAGTTTTTGTCCTGAATTTTGTGGTTTTATCTTTATGCTTCTACTACTGTCATTAATGACTTAACTAATGTGGAGGTTTGGTAGAGATTTTTCTGTCCAGTTGCACAGAACTGGACAGATTCTTTGGTTTGGATGTTTGCATAATTTGGGAAATGGATTTTCTGCTTTTCTCCAGCCTCCAGTCAGTTCCTTCATTTTAAATGGATAAATAGTTAAGCTGAGCTATTTAAATAACCTGAAATGAAGAAGCTCTTCTTTCTGTACATGTGGAAGAGATTACTTATATTGAAATTTGTTGCCATGCTTCAGCACTCCCTCATTCCAAATACCTAATAACTACCTTCTATTATTTCTCTGATATATCGTTCAGGCCTTGAATGTTGTTTGTACTGTGGCTTAATTTTCAATACATTAATCTTAAGATTTCGTATAGCGATTTTACGCAATTTTATATTTTTTTCTTTTGAAGTACTGTTTTCAAGTACATTGTAGCTGGGGATTCAGAAGTCTTTTTAATCCTGTGGGTTTTTTCCCACAGAAGACCACCTCCCTCTTCTAGCTTCCCTTGCTGCAGACACTTCCTTGCTTGGTTTACTGAGTCTGTTTCCTTGTCTTGCCCAATCTTGGGGAACAGTCCTTGCTATCCTCATTCAGATCATTCTGGTTCTTTATTTATGTTTATAGCAGTGCTGAACAAGATCATGTCCTCTAGACTTGGTTTGGGATGGGGCTGTTCAGAAACAAGACGGGCTTTTGAGGACTGAGGGTAGGAAAAAAAGTTGTTGGAATGCTTTAGTGTTTTCCACATCTGAATTGTAATCGTTCTTTATCTGTTACATACATATAGTTTTTGCTTTAAAAGTCTTTGTTAATAGAGTCTAGAAGCTCATGGAATTGGTTAATATGGTTCTGACTAAAAATGTGTTGTTCTTCGTATTCCTTCTGTATTAAATTAGGAAGATCGGTGGTTTAAAAAACTTCCCATATGTGGATATTCTAGAATAACTTCTGAATGAGGTGTGGACCCCATATTGCAAATAGAGACATCTTTTCAGTGGACTTGTTCTTCTGCAGGTGTGTGATTTGACATGTGCTGTGAGCTGTTAGCTCTGGCTGTTAACTCTGCAGTTGTGAAAAGGAGCAGACTCGCCTGTATTAGTGCTTGCAAGGCTATTTGATCGGTTGGATCAGGATCATGTTACTGGTCCAGCTGAAACTAATCTTCTTCCCCACATCCTCCTGCTTCCCTTGCATCCCTCTGCTTCAATTATCAGCTGAAAATTCACAATGTCACCCTAATTTTAGTGGAGGCACAGAGGAGGGAAGAGGAGCACTCATGGTGGAAATGCTTGGAGGGAGATGGTGATGATGGGTGGAGGACAAACTACCCACTGTTTATGGGCTCTGTCATGGTTTGGCAGAGGCTGCTCTGTAGCTCACTCTCTCTCTCTTTCATGAACCTACAAGTAACCTGTAGATTGCAGGAGTTTTTTGGGTGTTGCATCGAAGCCGTTGAAATGTACTCACCCAGCCTGGGTAGAAACAGGTGTCTTTTTTCTTTTATAGACAGAGAGAATGATTGCAAGTGTGAAAATCCCCACTAAACAGTGCTGTAGGTAGTGGCTTCTATTTTTAACTTGTAAACTTTTAACATTTCTCAAAAGCTTTCACATTTATTATATAACCTGAATTTTAGAGCTAAAGAGGTCCAGGAAATAAAATGGAAGTCTGTTGAAAAAATGAAGCAGATTTTCCCATGCAAGAAATGTGGGTTTGTTTTGGTTTTTTTTTTGTCTTAAGGAATGGGGAAGGATTTATTCCTCTGAAAAGGTCTAGATGATGGTATTCTTTATGTTCATAATGGCTATTATTGATGCAAGCATTGTTTACTAAAAAAATACAGAAGTTGAATGTTAGAAGAATTCAGATCATCCTGCAATTGAGGCAATTCTTTGCTGTCATTACCACTAATGAAATACAGCATTAATAGTTGTTTATTCCATGATCATCAAGCACTTAAGCATGAATCTTATTTTTCCTTAACACCTGTGGTGAGCCAACATCTGATAGATGACTGTGTGCAAACAAGTGGAAATTAGAGAACTGGGACCAGAAGATGGGTTCTTTTAAGTTGACTTTGTCTCTTTGCAAGCTCTCAGCAAGGTTAACACATGAGGTCCCTAATGAGACTTGAAATTCTCAGGAAGATAGCTAATGTGCTCTAATCCAATACATTTATTTCCTACCTTCTTGTAATTTGAAGGCACAGTCAGTATCCTTACACTGGATTTTTAGGACACAAGGTAGATGTTCAGCATGCAGCAGTATGTAATGTACCGACACAAACACAGTGCTGTATTATGCTCGACCTCAAGTTGAGTCATGTTACCTTCTTCCCCAGACAAGTGTATCAGGTCTTACCTCTTTCCACCAAGCAGGTAGCCAGTTCTCCCATAGGAGAGGGGCTAGGGGCATTTGCCAGGAAAATGTGGGTTGGGGTGGGGAGGAGAGGATCTTGTGAGGATGAGTTGGTGCTGGAGAGAGTGGGTAGTATGGTGTGTCATCCTGAAATTAGGACATAGTGCAGATGCATAAGGCAAGGTGTGGTACTTGGTTTGAGCACACTGGTGTGTTTCAGCTGCCGAACATTTATACTGAGCAGAAGGAGAGTTTTAGTCTGCTCCCCCCCACCCTTAGTGAAGATGCTGTAAAGCAAAGTGGTGGATTTTAAAAGAAAATTGGAATAGTGTATGACGGGATTTATTAGATTCTGGTCAGATGACATTGTCGCAGTCATGGGAAACTTTGTTGATCTAGTAAGCAGAATTCAGAACCAGAAAAGAGCAGAACAAATTATCTTAGACTGTGAATCCTTCAGAATTT
Source organism: Acanthisitta chloris (assembly GCF_000695815.1). NCBI lineage: Eukaryota > Metazoa > Chordata > Aves > Passeriformes > Acanthisittidae > Acanthisitta > Acanthisitta chloris. The sequence continues at coordinate 166,791 of NW_008657493.1, read as the reverse complement.
TTTAATTGCTTAGTATGCCTTTTTTACCTTTGCAGAAACTGATACACAAGAGAGCAAGCCGTATCCACAATCAATGCACGGACAGCTAGAGACTGTTTTTTGTGTATTTTATTGGTGTTTCAAACATTGTAGTTCTAACACAGAAAAAGTAAGTTACTTGTTAACTGAATAATTAAGTAAGGGCAAAGAGGAGCATAAGCTTAACTAATTGGTACCCTGGGGACACAATCACGATTTTTTCCCCCCCAATGAATGCAAGTTTTATTTTGGAAATACAGTTTTATCTTTTTATACCATTGAAATAACACTGTTTATTAAATGCATTAAATAGCCCCGAGTATGTATTTTGTTTCTTTTCATGGACAGCCCATTTCTACAAGAACATTGTGTGAACTGGTAGAAGAAAAGGTAGACCACATTAAAGTAGTTTGTGTGTTTAACAAAATGCAGTGAAATAGGATTGATCAGCTGAAGATGGAATATCAGTGTGTTAATTTCATGTCTTAGACTTGGGAAGACATGTCTAAGAAAAGAGGAAAAAATGTGGATGCTCCAAGGTTAAGAGAGTGGGTTGAAAACTTGCCTGTCTGAGTTGTACAGCAGCAGTTGAGCGAATGTGCAGGGTGTGGCAGACAGAAGGGTGTGACCCAAGAAGTGTATGGTGAGGAGAGCAAGTTTGACCATGGTGGAAAACTCAGATATTCATGTCTGCATGCCTGTGTGTGAGTACAGCTGAAACTGTGGCAAACCAGACAGTCTTTTTCAGAAATTGCGAGGTGTGGTTGTGGTTTGAGTGTTATATCAGCCCTGACTCGAGAACTCGGTGAACTTGCATTCACATGCTTGGAGATGACAGTGGTAGAGATGGTTTGTACTCATCCTCTGTTACCAAGGCTACTGCATTAGGATTATTTTGGGATGTTCAGCAGTGTAGTGAATGAGTTCTTTGGTTATTCTGTTGGCCAGGAGATTCAACTTAAAAACTATAAGAAACTAAAAAATCCTACCCTCTTCCCTTCAATATGTTATAAGTAACATTTATATTTTAACTTGGAAAGTTAATCAAGTATCATGCTTTAGCCAGCTGGTTCCTGTGATTGTACCTGAAGGCACCTGTCAGTGA